>NW_015172026.1:184534-226868 GCF_001447785.1 Gekko japonicus | reverse complement strand
CTTCCTTCCTTCCTTCCATTTGCTTTCTTTCCACCTCTGTCTTTCTCTCTCTCTCTCTCTCTCTCTCTCTCTCTCTCTCTCTCTCTCTCTTTGTGACTTTCTGTCTCATTTTCTTTCCATCTTTCTCTCTGTCTTTCTTTCTTTTTCTGTCTTTCATTCTCTCTGTGTGTCTTTCTGTTTGTCTTTCTCACTCTTTCTTTCTCACTCTCTTTCTGTCTTTGTCTTTCTTGTAATTAAGGGAAGAGAGATTATATTTGAATAGTTTCTGTAAGTAATTTTTTTTTAAGTCAGTCTGCTCACAGTTTTAAAGCCAGCACCATTTTTGGCTCACCAGGTAAAATTTTTGCTCACAGGACTCCACGCCTTAGAGGGACCTGACCCATTCTAGCCTTCTGTCTACGGAGTGCTGTACTGTGCCTAGCTCATTCACTTGTTTGCAAATGAAGGAGACTTCGGTGAGGAGAGAAGTGGTCCCACTCATTGTTAATGACTACAGTTTTGAGGTTGGAGGGGAGGCTAGTATCAAGCCGGAAAGCTTCGGGAAGGAGCATTTTATGCCATATCATGTCTAAATGAGGGGAGAAACCATTAACTGCTTTGGTGCTGTGGAGGGCCATGAGGATAATGGGCGTTTCTCGTCCAGTCCTTACCAGAGGAATGAACCATTTCTCGCAGAGCCTCCTTGAGGGTGCGGTTTGTGCACTCAATGTGGCCAGATGACTGAGGGTGACCGGCAATATGACAGGGGTGGAAGAACCCAAATGGTGCCCTGAAAAAGAATGTTCCCTATGAGCACGATGGCTTGCTTAGGACAGTTTAATGAACTGGGGTGTGGAGGGTGAGCCCCAGAATTATAGAATCCTGGAGGGGGGGCATTAGAGTCGTGGAATACACACTGTGAGCTTGACCCTAACTCTCCCTGCCAACCCAGGCTGCTCTAAGCTCATAGAAGCCCCAACCATTTTGAAGCTAAAAGTCTAGCTGTGGTAGAGGCTGGTACAGATGAATTAATCGGGTGGCAGGGACCATACAGGCCATCTAGTCCAATGCCCTGCTCAGTGCAGGATCAGCATAAAACATCCCGGATCATCCCCTCCTAATTAATTACACCCACCTGAAGGGGGCACAAACCATGAAAGTTTATGGTGTCTCAGAATGGGAGGCGAAATAAGGTCAAGGAGACATACACCATGAGGTCCTTATTGTCCAAAGTCAACAGCACAGGAAGAGTGATGAAAATATCCCTTCATTACACTACAGAGATTCGGCTTCCTACTAGTCTAGGCAGTTCTGTAATGCTACATAGCCCAGGGTCAGGGGCAAGTAAGCTACATTTATCTCCTGAGCTCAGCAGTATCTCACTTTAGGGGAAGAATAGGGTGGGGGAGGTTGCCAGACAGTTTATCCCCCTGTAAATCCTCATGGGCTCTGGCTTCACTCTTCGTTAAACTGAGAGACCGGCTCGTTAGAGTATCTCTGAACAATTTCTAGCTTCTCTTGGTGAGGGCTGGGTGGTGTGCAGAAATGGGAGGGGGGCAAAATCCCTTGCCAAGGATTGTGAATTCTCTCCTGTATGCAGATGTTGCTGTCATTTATTTATTTATTTATTTATTATGGTTCTGATGTTAGTGTAACTCTGCCTCTTTCGCCCCAGCCTGGATAGCCCAGGCTAGCTTGATGTTGTAAGATCTCAGAAGCTAAGGAGGGTTGACCCTTAGTACTTGGATCTTCCCTTGAAAACCCTACGGGATTGGCGTACGTCAGCTGCAGCATGATGGCAATTTCCCCCATTTCCGCTGCCACCACCTCCTCTGTTCATGGTCCAAGCTAGGCAGGCACCTGGTGCTAGCCCTCCCTTTTGGCTACTAAAAATCGTACTCAGCCACCACTCTGGCTCTTGAGACTGGACCAGACATTTGTATCTTTTTTTGGGGGGTATTTTTTTGTATTTTTTATATGTGCATGTGTGTGCGTGTGCACCTGGAAGTCACGGCACCCTCTGGTGACTGACTGTGTGTGTACCTAGGCTGGAACTTATGGCAGTATGGAGGATATTCAGAGAGGTGGCTGAATAAAGCCTGCCCCCACCTCCCGACTGCTGGTATTTCAAGGAGGATCTCCCATCCAAATACTTGCCAGAGTTGACCCCTGCTTAGCTTCCAATATCTGACGAGATCGGGCTGGCCTGGGCTATCCAGGTCAGGGCAGGCGTTTGTATCTCATGAGCCACAAGTCTTGGAAACGGAGGTGGCTTACAAGATCTGCCTTTGCTGAGGGGTTTTGCAGTTCCATATTACCAGACATAGACACCGGAGTGGAATTTGTTAGCAGCCGTTTTTTACCAGGGGAACTGGAGATCAGGTGGAAGATCGGGTGATCTCCAGGCCCCACCTGGAGGCTGGCAACCCTAAGTCAGAAGACTGGAGAAGATTGCATTTTGGAATGCCTCCCTATGCTTAAAAAAACTCTATGCTAACAGGACAAAATAAAAGATCAGCAGGCAGAGGCAGATAAAGATAGAACTTTATCTGAGTCTGCTTCGGCGGGGAAGTAAAGGTAAAGGTTCCCTTGCTCGAAAGCCAGTCGAACCCGACTCTAGGGTTGCAGTGCTAATCTCCGTTTCAAAGCCGAAGAGCCAGCGCTGTTCAAAGACGTTTCCGTGGTCACGTGGCCGGCATGACTAAACACCAAGGCGCACGGAACGCTGTTACCTTCCCACTGAAGTGGTACCTATTTATCTACTTGCAATTTCTTGCTTTGGAACTGCTAGGTTGGCAGGAGCTGGAACTAGAGACAGGAGCTCACTCCGTCATGCGGCGCACTCGGGTCTTGAACCGCTGAACTACCGACCTTCCACAGCCTGCAGTTCAGTGTCTTAACCACTTGAGCGGGGAAGGTGGGATATAAATCAAATAAATAAATAAATAAATATTTGCTAAGCTTTCTTTGCAAAAAACTGTTCAATACTGGAATATACTATCTTGCAGTTCAGAGGGATGCTGGCTATTCTCCAACCTCAGAGCCCTGCTACTTTGTTCTCTTGCGTATGTGAACGGGGCTGGAGATTTCACCAGGTGATCCCTACATACACCATCTCTCTGTGCCACCACAGACCTTAAACAGCTGATTTCTTCTTTCCCCCCTAAATGAATAGTATTTAGGGTCGGGGCTTTTTTTCTGGGGGAAAGTGCCAGAACAGAGTTCCGGAACCTCGTCAACAAAATTATTTTTAAAATATTTAAGCATTCATGAGTTTTCAGTAGGGTTGCCAAGTCTGGGGTGGAAAATACCTGGAGACTCTGCGGGCGGATCCGGGAGAGGGCAGAGTTTGGGGAGGGGAGGGGTCTCAGCATGGTACAGTGCCATAGAGTCCACCCTCCAAAGCAGCCATTTTCTCCAGGGGAGCTGATCTCTGTCAGCTGGAGATCAGTTGCAAAAGTGAGAGATCCCCAGGCCCCACCTGGAGGTTGGCAACCCTAGTTTTCAGTATATAGACTGAAAACGTCATTTCCCTATTCAGAGTTCCAGCACCTCTTTTTCCTAGGAAAGCACCCTGCTTAGGGCTGTATCCTAGGAATCTTCTGTTATCTCTGCTGCTAGTGGAACAGACTCATAGCAGCAAATCCCTTTTGTTTTTCATGCGCTGAAGTTTGTGGTTTCTCTGCAGAAAAATTTGTCAGCTGGAGCATCAAAGGTTTCATTTAGACAGAAGAAATCAAGTTTTTAACTGCTAAATTCAAGTCTGAAACGAGGTTTTAACAGTATGGGCCTGCAAAAACAGGCCTGAATTTATGCAGAACCACTAAATGGGGTCATATGACCATCATTCAGCCATCACCCAGAAGGCTGTGCGTGCCCTACAACAGAACTCTCTCCTGCCGCATCTGCCTGTAAAACACATTTTTATTTAAGACTTTGTGATAGAAAAGAACAAATTTGTTAACACTTTTTTTTAACAAAGTTGAATTTTTATTAACGTGCAAAAACAGAACTTTGTACAAGTTTCAAGCACCGTGTGTATGTTACACAACCGCCTTGCGATGGACAAAACCATTCCCTGAGGATTCCAAATGTTTTTGCAACCTTCCCTTTTGTTCTATGCACGGGTAACCTTTGATGGTGGACTTACACGGCTGGGAGGGGGAGGAGGAGGAGGAGGGGGCTTGTCACCACATGAGCGAGAGGACCTCCACGAAATTGATGGAGGGGCTGACAGAGCATGAAATGAGAAGCAAGGAAAAGGGGGAGGGGGGGAGAAGGAGAGAGAGAGAGGAGATTTAGAAGCACTTCCTATGGACAATGGAAGGCCCTGCTTCATCGTATTCTTGCTTGCTGATCCACATTTGCTGGAAGGTGGAAAGAGAGGCCAAGATGGAACCGCCGATCCACACAGAGTATTTCCGTTCGGGAGGAGCAATGATCTAAAACAAGAGAGAAATGGCAAGAGTCGTTTGTGACCTGAAGGCTGGAAACTGGCCTGGTTTTCTAGTACCTGTTCTTGGTAACTCGGCCAGGGGTTACCAGCTCTGGGTTGGGAAACACCTGGAGATTTTGTGGGTGGAGCCTGGGGAAGGTGGGGTTGGGCATGGGAAGGGAACTCCGCAGGGTGAAATGCCACAGATTCCACTCTCTAAAGCAGCCGTTTTCTCCAGGGGAACTGATTTTGGTCGTCTGGAGATCAGCTGTAATAGCGGCAGATCTCCAGGTGCCACCTGGATGTTGGCAACCCTACATATCACTCCCTTTGTGGGGAGATTAATTTTTTTGTTTGTGTGTAAGTTGCACACATTGTCACCTTTCAGGGTACAGTGGCCTCCCCAGGCACTCTAGAAATTAATCTCGGAATGGATGAAATCATGCCTCAGCCTTGTCAAAGCTTGGGCATAGACGTTAATGTGCCATGCAGTGCACCCTGTAGCTGTCCTTTCACAGTCTGCAGCTGCTGAGGTATGTCTTCAACAGCTAATTCATTTATTTATATTTGTCCAATTTTTAACCTGCCCTCCCCGTAAGCAAGGAGGGTCACGACATGGTTAAAACATACAACATAGTTGAAATATAGTAATACCTTAAAATCTAAAACACAGCCTTTCTAAAACATTACTAAGACAGTGTTAAACATTTGATGGCATCTGCTACTTGATTAAATCCCGTGGGATTCTAACTTTGGGTAACCGTAGATTGTTACGGTTGCCAGGTCTTACGTTGCCTGGAGCAGGGGACTTTGGAAGGTATTCCAGGGTGGGCGGGGACATTGTATGATGTCCCCGATGTGCGACATCACCCAGAAGTGACATCATTGCGCCGAGGACCAGTGCCCCCTCTAAGCTGTAGAGTCTTGTGAGCAAAAATTCTACTTTGTGAGCTCCAGGCATTAAGGTTGTGAGGGAGTGATTTGGCTGCCGCATAAATTAGTTTGCTCTGGAGCCATCCTTCCTGAGCTAGGACGAAAATGTGTGAGCCAGGGGCTAAAAAACTGTGAGATAGCTCACACTAACTCAGCTTAGAGGGAACACTGCCAGGGACGTCAGGCGGGGGACGCGCTGGTGTCTGTGCAAACTCTGTGTTTTTTTCTGCCTCAGCTGATGTGATGACGCCGGGCACACTGGGGGCGGGGCCACAGCCATCAGAGGGGAAAACTCTATGTTATATAGAGTTTTCCCCTCTGATGGCTGTGGCCCCGCCCCCAGTGTGCCCGGCGTCATCACATCAGCTGAGGCAGAAAAAAACACAGAGTTTGCACAGACACCAGCGCGTCCCCCGCCTGACGTCCCTGGCAGTGTTCCCTCTAAGCTGAGTTAGTGTGAGCTATCTCACAGTTTTTTAGCCCCTGGCTCACACATTTTCGTCCTAAAGAGCTCTGTAAGCTCCTGGAGGATTGGCTACACTAGGGGTGTGTGGCCTAATATGCAAAGGAGCTCCTGCTACAAAAAGAGCCCAAGGAGAACAGTGCCAGCAGGGCAGGGGAGGCCATTACAAATGAATCGCTGCCACCTCAACCCTAGGCCTGGCGGAACATCTCCGTTTTACAGGCCCTGTGGAACTATTGCAGGACAGTTTGACTGTCTTTTTCTAAAGCGTCGTTACTCTCGTGGCTTTTAAATGAGCAGAAGAGAGGACAGAGCAAAGTAGGATTGTCAGGCAGAGGCTGGAGATCCCCCAGAACTACAAGTGATTTCTAGACTACATAAATTGCCTATTTATTTGTCTGTTTAGAACCTTTATTCCACACCTCCCTTTCTCACAATACAAGAACTCGTGGGCCCTCGATGAAATTCATGAGCGGTAGGTTTAGAACAGATAAAAGGAAGTATTTCTTCACCCAAAGACTCAAGAGTAATTTTCACGTGGAATTCACTGCCGCAGGAAGTGTGGGCGGCTACGAGAATAGACAGCTTCAAGAGGGGATCGGACAAACATCTGGAGCAGAGGATCGTCTGTGGCTGTTAGCCACAAGGTATAGAGGGAACACTCTGTCTGGGGGAGTGATGCTCTGTATCCTTGGTGCTTGGGGGGGGCACAGTGGGAGGGGTTCTGGGGTTCTGGCCCCACTGGTGGACCTCCTGATGGCACCTGGGTTTTGGCCACTGCGTGACACAGAGTGTTGGACTGGATGGGCCATTGGCCTGATCCAACATTGGCGTCTCTTATGTTCTCCTGGAGAAAAAGGCGGTTTTGGAAGGTGGACTGCTTGGCATTATACCCTACAGAGGTCACTCCTGTCTCTAAATCCCATTTTCTCAGACTCCACCCTCAAATCTCCAGGTATTTCTGGACCCAGAATTGGCAACCTTGTGCAAAGTAAATTAATACATAGGGTTACCAACCCCCAGGTGGGGCCTGGGGAATGACACACCTCTGGTGATGTCAGGGGGTGTGGCCTTATGACACACTTCCGGTGATGTCAGAGGGTGTGGCATATGCTAATGAGTTATGCTAATGAGTTTCCCTAGCTCTTTTTCTACGAAACGACCCCTGCTGATGCTCCTCCCTTTTCCAAACCCTGCCCTCTGCAGACTCCATTCCCAAAATCTTCAGGAGTTTCCTGTCCCAGAGTAGTGGGCGACCCTTTTAATACAGCACACAGCAAAGGGATAAAGAACCACCAACGGTATGAAGGGAGCGAGGCCTGCAAAGAAGTCTTCCCTGCGGTTCACTGAGTTATGTTTTGAACCACGGGCTCCGTAGAGGGCAACAAGATTTTGGGGGGTATCTGACGAAGGGAGTTGTGACTCTTGAAAGCTCCTACCCCCAAAGTTTTGTCGGTCTCTAAGGTTCTCTGGGATCTCGCTGTCCTACCGCAGACCGACAACTCCCCACCTGAAATTATTTTGAAGCGTTGATCACTTACCATGGGACAGTTCTACTCTTGCTGAATTTAAAGATATTTAACTGGGGGATTCTTGGGATCAAACCTGGAACCTTCCATATACAAAGCTTGTGCTTTCCCACTGAGCCCTATTTAGGGTTGCCAATCCCCGGTTTGGGGCAGGGGATCTGTCAGTTTGGAGCCCCTCCCCCCACTTCAGGGCTATCAGAAAGGGGGAGGGATAGACTGGTCCCCATAGGGTATAATGGAGAATCGATCGGTGGGTATCTGGGGCTCTGAGGAGGCTGTTTTTTGAGTTAGAGGTTCCAAACTTTCAGCATAGCTGCTGGTGCCTCTCCTCAAAAAAACAGCCCCCCCCAAAGCCCCAGATATCCACCGATTGATTATCCATTATACCCTATGGGGACCATTGAGTATAATGGAATATTTACAGAATATAACGGAATATTTCAAAAAGATTGGACCAGGGGGTAAAGTTCTATGAGCCCCCAAAGAAGGTGCCCCCATCCCCCATGATTTCCAATGGAGGGAAAGCATTTAAAAGGAATGTGGTCCCTTTAAATGCTACGGCAGCTCACCTGGAACGCGTTTCAGAGTTCCCTCTCCCAGATCCTCCGGATAAATCCTCCACCCACTTGTTGGCCTCACCTGGCAACCCTACCTAACTTCCTCCAATGCTGAGCAAAATAAGCATGTGCTTAGGGCACCAAAGGAAGGGGGGGCACCACAGAGTCCCCCCCAGCTATCCTGCCCTTAACTCTTTCACTGCCACACTCAACTTTTGTATCTGCATTTCCCCCCCTTATAACAATTTTATTAAAAATGCATTAAAAAGTGCTGAAAATTTGCATTTTTTCCTTGTGCAGGGGGGTGGACTAGATGACCCTGGAGGTCCCTTCCAGCTCTATGATTCTATGATTTGCTTATATTGCTTACTGCTATTTAGCGTTAAATAAATATTTTTTTAAAAAGGTTTATATTTAATATAGTTGTGGGGTCTGGCCTGGAAGAAAACTGAATTTTCAACCTCTTATTTCACCTTCAGCACTTACTGAGTCTCAACGTCTTGCGGTTAAGCAATGGAACGGCTGAGGGGGACCATTGTTGGGCTGTGCTCAGGGCATCAGTTGGCCTTAATCTGGCCCTGCCTAAAATAATTACAGTATACTCAAACGCATGGCGCTTTCTTATTGTCTGCCACATCTCTGGTCCGTCTACATCAGTATCGTCTCCCACAGAACAAGAAATGTGGGTAAATGTAGCAATCCTTGATATGGCTTGCATCTATACACTAAACTAAGCCTGCTGCTTTCCAGGGAAAGAATTTATTTATTTATTTCATTCTGTTTATTTAATCGCCTCTCCCCACAGTTGTGGGGCTCTAGGCGATGTACAGTGTTCTAAAAGCATAAAAACATAAGCATAAAACCAAGCCCAACAAACATACAGTAATTGAAAACAAGTGGCGGAAATCTTGTAACTCCTTCCCATGTCTGGTCTGTGGGTGCTTCACACGTTCATGGGGGGGGAGTAAGGTCTATAAGGGGTAGGGGTCCAAGCAGGGCGCCAGCCATGATGTTTAAGCATTGCTGTCCTCAACCGAGTGCCTGGTGGAACATCTCTGGCTTACAGGCCCTGCAGAATTGCATAAGATCCCGCCGGGCCCTGATGTGGTTTGGCAGAGAGTTCCACCAGTCTGGGCCAGGGCCGAAAAAGCCCCGGACCTGGTTGAGGACAGCTGGATCTCTCTGGGGCCAGGGAACCACCAGCAGGTTGTTCTATGAAGAGCGTAAGGCTCTCCCAGGGGTGAAAAGAAGAAGAAGAGAAGAGATTGGATTTATACTCCGCCCTTCACTACCCAAAGGAGTCTCAGAGCGGCTTACAAACTCCTTTCCCTTCCCTTCCCCACAACAGGCACCCCTGTGAGGTAGGTGGGGCTGAGAGAGCTCTGACAGAAACTGCTCTTTTTCAAGGACAGCTCTTATCAGAACTATGGCATGCCCAAGGCCATCCATAAGAACATAAGAACATAAGAGATGCCAATGTTGGATCAGGCCAAAGGACCATCCAGTCCAACACTCTGTATCACACAGTGGCCAGAAATACCAGTGCCATCAGGAGGTCCACCAGCCAGGTGCAAGTGGAAAAGTGCCAGGTGCAACCAGCCAGGTGCAAGTGGAAAAGTGGGGAATCAAACCCTGTTCTCCCAGAGTAGAGTCCACACACTTAACCACTACACCAAACTGGCTCCTCTCTGCCTTACAGGCAGAAGGAAAGAGCTTGGAGCAGGCGGTTTGCTGTCTTGCTGCCAGAGTGGCCCGTTGCAGAGTGAAATCCAGCTCCCAAGGCCCTTCGTAGAATCATAGAGTTGGAAGGAATCTCCAAAGGTCATCTAGTACACCACCCTGTGCAATGTAGGAAATTCACAAATATCTCCCCCCCACACAACCCCAGTGACCCCCACACCCCCAGAGAGGAAGAGTGAGCAGCTGCCTCAAAATGAGAGGCAGGTCCCTTATTTCCAGCCCTGCTTGGTTATTGGGGGTTACTGGAAGCCATGGCTCGCCCCACACGTTTGCCAGTCTCACCTTGATCTTCATGGTACTGGGGGCCAAGGCCGTGATTTCCTTTTGCATCCGGTCAGCAATGCCAGGGTACATGGTGGTGCCCCCGGAGAGGACATTGTTGGCATACAAATCCTTGCGGATGTCAATGTCGCATTTCATGATGGAGTTGTAGGTGGTCTCATGGATACCAGCAGATTCCATGCCTGGGCAAAAGAGAAGATTTGCAAAGTCACAATGAACATTTTGCATATGCATGGCAGCAAATAATGTCATAGACGAAGAAGAAGATGAAGAAGAAGAGGAGGAGGAAGAGGAGGAGTTGGAGTTGGATTTATACCCCACCCTTCACTCAGGAGTCTCAGAGCAGCTTCCTTCCCTTCCCCTCTCCACAACAGACACCCTGGGAGTTAGGTGGGGCTGAGACAGCTCTGAGGGAACGCTTGAGAGAACAGCTCTGGGAGAACTGTGACAGATCCAAGGTCACCCAGCTGACATCATGTGGAGGAGTGGGGACTCAAACCCAGTTCTCCAGATTGGAGTCTGCCGCTCTTAACCACTACACCAAACTGGCAGCCTGAATCCTCTGTGCATGGAACATGATGTTTCCCTGCATCCTTCACTGTTCCTACAACCCTCTTTCTATGTCAGGTCCCCAATGCTTTTTGAGCCTGCAAGCACCTTTGGAATTCTGACACTGCACGGTGGGCATAGCAACAAAATGACTGCTGCAGGGGGCAGAGCCAGCCACACAACGGGTACCACCCAGGCCCGTAGCTAACGCGGGGCCCGTGGGGCCCGGCCCCCTAGCAGTTTTTATGGGCCCCCTTCCTGTGCCTCGGCTCCCCTATCCCAGCTCCCCCTGATTGCCTGTCAGCCTGTTGGCAGGGAGGACAAGGGCAGTGATTTCAGAGGCTGTCCCTGGTGCTGTGCCTCAGGAAGAGGCACTGGGGCTCCTTGGGGTGGGGGAGCTGGACCCAGAGGCTGTGGCTGCTGCAGCCCTTGCCCTGGAGCCTTTGATTGGATTAGCAGGTGCCCCCCCCCAGGCCCCCTCCCTAAAAAGTCCTTAGCTACGGGGCCACCGCTGACCTTCAGTCACACATTGAAAAGTCTTGTGCTGTGAAAGCAACATTTTTAAAAATCTGCACAGCCAATCCAATCTCCAATGGCCCATCAGAAGCCTTGCGGCGCAAAAGCCCCACGTGGCCCTACCTACATTCTGGTGGGCAGCAGAAAAGGTAATGGTGGGCAATCACGTTGGGGACCCCTGCTCTGTACCTAGATATGAAGTAACCCATACTGGTAAGAGGACTGTCTTGACTTGCGAAGAAGGCGAGAACCCCCGTGACAACATAGCAGAAATCTGTAAGTCTTGGCTTTGCAAGGTGGAAGAGAAGATAACCCTCCACCTGTTACATCTTACATTACGCCCCACCCTGTTGCTCTTCCCATCCGAGAAAGTCTGCAGTCTTTGGCCAGGCTCCATCCCTCTCTTTTCACTGCGTTTACACTCCTCGGTGTGGCATTTACACATGACTCTTGGTTGACCATGTAAGGCTAACCCCAAATGCTTGGAGAAGTCTGGGGAAAGATGCACGGGGAGGTCAGGGGACATGAGATCACGGGGAGGAGATCCAGTGGAGGAGAACCCGTCATCAAGGGCAGAAGTCGAAGGATTTTGTGACGGCCTCGGGTTACCGCAGCTGCCAAGAGGAGATAGAGCTTCTCTTAAGCGGAGAGGGAAGTGGAATTTGCTTGCAGCCTCCCTTGCCTATTTTGGGTGGAAAAAGAGCAAGGATGTCGAGCCGAGAGAGATCAGCTGTCATCTCCACCCACTCTCAAATCCTCGGGCCTGATCGCAATTGGAATGTCTACCTGATACCCCTTGGTGGAGGCCAGTATCCCACTCTGATCCGCTTCCTGATGGGTGTCAGCTAAGGTTTAGCGGTCCCTTGCCACTTGTGACATTTTTAGTGGCCTTGAAAGAAACAGGTTGACCTTTCTTGCCACTGAAATACCTACTCCCTCGAACATCTCTTAATTGCACGGCAAACTGACATCGCTTGACATTTCTCCCAAGTGACAGCTTCCCTTACAAAGAAACCATCACGGCGGCTGGGGGAAGGGGGGGCATTTTCCTTCCTTACGGATAAATGTACAAGCAATCAGGGGGGAAAGAGATCAACGAAAGGGGAGACAGGTTACAGCTTTACAAAATCATGGTTTGGGTGGGAGAACGAACAGGAGGCCAGCCAGTTATTCATTGTTTCAAAAGTGTCGCCCCCCCCCAAAAAAAGTCCTTAGGGTCCCTCTCTTAACATTAACAGACTTTAATGCAAGGTAAAATAGCAGCATTTTTCCACCTGGTATTTAAATTAAGCTTATTGGCACAGGTTGTTGTGACAGTCAATAGGAGGATGAAAGGCCAGTCTTCTGGTTTTATTCCTCCCCCCCCCCCAAAGCCAGTTAGTAGCTGTGAATTTGTCCTGACCTGGATGGCCCAGGGTAGCCCGATCGCATCAGATCTTGGAAGCTAAGCAGGGTCAGCCCTGCTTAGTACTTGGATGGGAGACCACCAAGGAAGCCCAGGGTTGCTATGCAGAAGCAGGCAATGGCAACCACCTCTGTTTGTCTCTTGCCTTGAAAACCCTACAGAGTTGTCGTAAGTCAGCTGCAACTCGACAGCACATCATCATCAGGTATGGCTTTGGCGATGGAAGCCAGATGTGGATTGCCTGGGTTTTGATCCCTATGATGCTAGAGCAATAGCTATTCTCCAAGGTGATCCAATCTCTTACTCTTTTGCAAGCCCGTAGTCAGGATTTTGTGGCTTGTGGGGCAATTTTTTCCGCCTGGTGGGGCGGACGTTCTCAGTGCGGAAAGAAAAGCCATTTAGCCAATAGAAAGCTGTTACCAGGATAGATGTCTAAATTGCAAGCTGTCAACCACTTTAGATGACGGTTCTCAGCTGCTGCAAGTTAATCACTTCAGCCAGCCTAAGCAACAATTCTGATAACAAGCCGGCAGGTGGGGGTGATGAGTTCTGTAATCAAGAAAGCTAACACTCATGGAGAAAACCTTTCTCAAAAGAGACCAGTTTCTTGACACAGAGTTAGAAGAGATCCTAGAGGTCACCTACTCCAACCCCCTTGCTCAGTGTGGGAATTTTTCAACTACAGCACCCTACTCTTCTTAAAGGAGTGCACGCCTTTAAAAAAATAATCGAGAAATTATTGAAAAAAACATTTACAGGATAAATTCTTGTGGGGCTATGCCTTTAAGAAAGGGGGCGGAGCCCCCAAAAGCCCCACCGTAGCTACGGTCCTGATCTTTTGGAACATCCTCCTGTTGGTCGACATACCCTGGTTCTGTCTCCTTCCTGTTGCCCACCCAGCGCTGAAAGGTTCTAAGTCCCAGTCAAGGATCCCTCTAAGCTGTGGAGTCTTGTGCGCAAAACTTCTACTTTGTGAGCTACTGGCATTAAAGTTGTGAGCAAGCAATGTGGCTACTGCATAAATCAGTTTGCTCTGAAGCCATCCTTCCTGAGCGAAGACAAAAATGTGTGAGCCGGAGGCTAAAAAGTGGTGAGCTAGCTCACACTGACTCAGCTTAGAGGGAACACTGGTCCCAGTAACTCACCAATGAAAGAAGGCTGGAAGAGAGTCTCTGGGCACCGGAACCGCTCGTTGCCAATGGTGATGACTTGACCATCGGGCAGCTCATAGCTCTTCTCGAGAGAAGAGGAAGAAGCAGCTGTGGCCATCTCATTCTCGAAGTCCAGAGCCACGTAGGCCAGCTTCTCCTTGATGTCACGCACAATCTCCCGCTCGGCTGAGGGAAAGAGAAAGGGATTCGACTCATACCGGAGAAGACCACAGTGGAAGAGATATCTGGTCCTAGCACAGCCGCAAAGCCCAGGTCATTCTTCAACAGACCACGCTCTCAAACCAACATTTGCCACGAGCTTAAGCTCACTCAAAGGTAACTTTCTCACCGGTGGTGACGAAGGAGTAGCCGCGTTCAGTTAGGATCTTCATCAGGTAGTCCGTCAGGTCGCGGCCAGCCAGATCCAAGCGCTGGATAGCGTGGGGCAAGGCATAGCCTTCATAGATGGGCACGTTGTGAGTGACACCATCCCCGGAGTCCAGTACAATGCCTATGGAAGCATAAACCCCGGTTAGCAGAGGACAGTGCCAGGACTGTAGGAAATGCACTGGGATTTCTGTTGATGTAGGTTGGCGTTTGAGGTTAATTCAGCACTTCAGGAGCTTCAGGAGCCGGGGGGGGGGCAACAGTGGGAGGGCTTCTAGTGTCCTGGCCCCACTGGTGGACCTCCTGATGGCACCCGGTATTTCTGGCCACTGTGTGACTGAGTGTTGGTCTGGATGGGCCATTGGCCTGATCCAACACTGGCTTCTCTTATGTTCTTAAGGGAAAGGTAAGCTTGCTTTCCTTTGGTTTTTTTTGGGGGGGGAGGGCAGTACTCCTGAAGCTGTTGTAGTCCAGGGGTCCCCAGTTTGGTGTAGTGGATAAGAGCGTGGACTCTAATCTGGGAGAACCAGGTTCAGTTCCCCACTCCTCCACATGCAGCTGCTGGTGTGACCTTGGGCCAGTCACACGTTCTCTCAGAGCTGTTCTATCAAGTGCAGTACTCGAGAGAGCTCTCTCAGCCCCACCTACCCCACAGGGTATCTGCTGTGGGGAGGGGAAAAGAAAGGAGATTGTGAGCTGCTCTGAAACTCCTTCGGGTAATGAAGGGTGGGGTATAAATCTAATCTCTTCTTCTTCTTCCCCTGACTTTTTTGAGCCTGCGGGGGATCTTTGGGATTCTAAGAGGAGGTAGGGAGCACCACCCCAAAATGGCTGCCATAGAAGGTGGAGCCAAATGCTGAATGGCTGCCTCAGAAGGAAGGAGATCCAGATGGAATACCTCCCTCCTCACACCTCCTGGGAAGAAGGAAATCCTGAGGAGGGTAATGGAATCACAGACTAAGGAAAGACCAGATACTTACCAGCCGTCTTCCTCTTCCAGTGGAAAACCCTTTCAATTGAATGAGGGCAGCCAATAACAAGGCCTGCCTTACAGTGGCCCCACCCGCTTTCTGAAAAGCTTGGCTGGCGCTGTGGTGCCCACGGGCAGGGCTATTTTGGGGCAGGAACGCACAGGAACAGAGTTCCAGCTGGCTCCTGAGTTGGCCACACCCAGCAGGAACTCGTTAGCATAATAGGCCACACCCAACAGCAGAAACTCATTAGGATTGGCTACAGTAGGGGTGTGTGGCCTAACATGCAAAGGAGTCCCTGCTACAAAAAAGCCCTGGGTTTTGACAACAAACAAGTTAAACAGAATAAGAAGCAAAAGGTGGGTGTGGCTGGATGACCACACTTCTGGTAACATGGGGGTGTGGCCTAATATGCTAATGAGCTGTGCTGTCCGGGTGTGGCCTAATATGCTAATGAGCTCCTGCTGTTGGGTGTGGCCTATTATGCTAATGAGTTCCTGCTGGGTTTTTTCTACAAAAAGAGCCCTGCGCCACGGGCACCACATCAGGGAACCCTGCTCTAGCACATGTTTCCATTGCTTCTCCGTTACTGCCTGGCCTAACATATGATCCCTGTTCTGAATATCCTGTTTGAGGTCAGGAAGACACTTTCTCCATGGTCAAAGATTTCATGCATGCAAGCAGGGAATACTTAGGTATACACAGAATCCAGCATCCGGAGAACCTCTGCTAACACTTTCTGAAAAGCAAGCTTCTAGCCCTTCCAACTGCTTTGTTAAAATGTGTGAGCCATGAATTCTCAGAAGGGGAAGAAAAAGGGAGGATCTTTAGCACGTTGTCTAGCAGGGTGGACATCTCAACTCTCCCTCTAATCAGCAGAAAGATGATATGTGGTGCAAAAACAGGCCAAATCCTGTGCAAATCAAGGAGAATCAACTTATACCAGTGCAAAAAGCCTCCCCTGCTTTTCTCTCGCCACAGAAGCTAGGATACCCTGGCGTGTGGTTTTGAATGCAGCAGCAAAAGCGCTTTGCAGATTTCTCTCTTACCGGTGGTACGGCCAGAGGCATAGAGGGAGAGCACCGCCTGGATGGCCACGTACATCGCAGGCACGTTGAAGGTCTCAAACATGATCTGGGTCATCTTTTCCCGGTTGGCTTTGGGGTTAAGGGGGGCCTCCGTCAGCAAAGTAGGGTGCTCCTCGGGGGCCACGCGCAGCTCATTGTAGAAGGTGTGATGCCAGATCTTCTCCATGTCGTCCCAGTTGGTGATGATCCCGTGCTCAATGGGGTATTTCAGGGTCAGGATGCCTCTCTTGCTCTGGGCTTCGTCTCCCACATAGGAGTCCTTCTGACCCATGCCTACCATGACGCCCTAGAAACAACGCAACAATGCACAGGGAATGCCAGATTTGACTGCAAATCGATACAAAGCTGCTTTATAGAGAGACAGACCACTGGTCACCACTCTGCAAGGTCTCAGGTGGAGAAAGTTCTTTCCCAAAACCTCAAATCCTTATAAAGAGTGATTAAACCTGGGACCTTCTATTTACAAATTATCAGAATACCTATGAAGCCGCCTTCTGCTGAGTCAGGCCCTTATTCTATCAAGCTCAGAATTGTCTACTCTGACTGGCAGCAGCTCTCCAGGTTCTCAAGTCAAACTCTTTTGTGTCACCTAATTCCTGTTTTTTTTTAAAAAAACACCTGGAGATGCCAGGGACCAGGCCTGTAGCCGCAGTGGGGCATTTAGGGGCGTTGCCCCCTCACTCGTGGCCCACGCCCCACAACTTCTCCTGTGGGAGTTGTGCTAACAGGTAAGGAAAGACCCTTCTCTTCTTCACCTGGTTGCCAACAGGATCTCTCTCTATTTATCCCTCGCTCCCGTGCCCCCCCCCAAATACCCCAATGTCTCACCACCCAAAATTTTCTGGCTATGCCCCTGCCAGAGACTGGACCTGGGACTTGCATGCTAAGCAGATGCTGTACCACTGGGGCACACAGTCTCCCTCTGAATGTCCTCTGTCACTCAGCTACTGGTTCAGAAGGAGGAGGAGATTGGATTTATA
This sequence comes from Gekko japonicus, assembly GCF_001447785.1. Classification (NCBI taxonomy): domain Eukaryota; kingdom Metazoa; phylum Chordata; class Lepidosauria; order Squamata; family Gekkonidae; genus Gekko; species Gekko japonicus. The sequence goes on along the minus strand of NW_015172026.1, from coordinate 209,903 downwards.
CCACGCCCTTCACTCAGAGTACCAGGGCGGCTTACAATTTCCTTCCCCCCTCCCCACAACAGACCCCCTGTGAGGTAGGTGGGGCTGAGAGAGCTCTGAGAGAACTGCTCTTGAGAGAACAGCTCTGAGAGAACCGTGACTGACCCAAGGTCACGCCAGCGGCTGCATGTGGAGAAGTGGGGAATCAAAACCGGTTCGGCCAGATTAGAGTCCGCACTCTTAACCACTACACCAAACTGGCTCTCCCCATTCTCTGCTGGACAGATAGAAAGTCTTTGTAACTCAGTGACCCACTTTACGCAAGGGTTGGCTAGAAAATCTTCCAGGAGGCCTTCTAAAAGGGTATGAAAATAACTGCTCTCCCTTGACCCCACGTCGACTTTTTCAGAGGTATACTTCCTCTGAACATGAAGGTTCCATTTAGTATCCATAAGGTTACAAATGCAAGCTGCTATCTCTCCCAGATTCAGCCTTCCATCTGCAATATTTTGGGGATAATACTGTCCCGCATTGTAGGGTAGTTGTTGTAAATATTACAATAAGAAACAATAGAACAAAGTTTGAGTCCAGAGGCACCTTTATGACCAGCAAAGTTTGATTTTGGGTATAAGCTTTCGCGTGCATGCACGCTTCTTCAAATATGAAAGCTTATACCCCGAATTCTGTTTTAATGTATCAGAAGAAGTGTGCATGCACCTGAAAGCTCACACCTTGAATAAAACTTTGTTGGTCTTAAAGGTGCCACTGGACTCAACCTTTGTTCTATCGCTTCAGACCAACATGGCTACCCACCAGAATCTAATAAGAAAAAATGTGTCTGTCCAGGGCTTTTTTTGGAGAAAACCCCCAGCAGGAACTCATTAGCATAACTGGCCACACACAACAGCAGAAACGTATTAGCATATTAGGCCACACCCCTGACAGCACAGCTCATTAGCATATGAGGCCACACCCCTGTGTTACCAGAAGTGTACTCATCCAGCCACACCCACCTTTTGCTTCTTATTCTGTTTACCTTGTTTGTTGTCAAACCAGGGCTTTTTTTGTAGCAGGAACTCCTTTGCATGTTAGGCCACACACCTCTAATGTAGCCAATCCTAATGAGTTCCTGATGTTGGGTGTGGCCTATTATGCTAATGAGTTCCTGCTAGGCGTGGCCAACTCAGGAGCCAGCCGGAACTCCGTTCCTGTGCGTTCCTGCCCAAAAATAGCCCTGTATGTAGCACTTTGAAAACACTACATATACATGCCAAGTACAATATGAATGCTGAGTGTTCGTTACATAATCTTTGATGTGTGGAGTTGTTCTTGGAAGTTACTGTGCAGTGGTTAAGCGAAAAGCACTCTGCACGTGTTCAGGGGGCATTTCCATCTTCTATTTCATATGTTCTATCAGTAAAAGCCTGGCATTGTGAACAGGAATCAAAGGGAACCAGTGCAGATCAGCACTGCCTTTGGGATTTCTCAGTGCTTGGAGAAATGGGGGAGGGTGGAACAGTATTGTTTATGGATGCCAGCTCTGGGTCGGGGAACTCCTAGAGATTTGGGGGTGGAGCCTGGGGAGGGCAGGGTTTGGGGAGAGGAGGGACCTCAGCAGGATATAATGCCATAGAGTCTGCCCTCTGAAGGGGCCATTTCCTCGGTCATCTGGTAGGGTTGCCAGGTCTGGGTTGGAAAATACCTGGAGACTTTGGGGGCGGATCCGGGAGAGGGCGGGGTTTGGGGAGGGGAGGGGCCTCTGCATGGTCCAATGCCGTAGAGTCCACCCTTCAAAGCAGCCATTTTCTCCGGGGGAGCTGATCTCTGCCAGCTGGAGATCAGTTGTAAAAGCAGATCCCCAGGCCCCACCTGGAGGCTGGCAACCCTATCATCTGAAGATCAGTTGTAATTCTGGGATGTCTCCAGGCCCCACCTGGATGTTGGCAACCCTAGATCGATGAACGCTTCTCTGAACGACTAGAGACCCTTGCCTCTGAGGGTTGGTTTCTGCAGGGCTTGCACGCTTGAGGTAGCAGCCCCCTTTGGAGTGGAACACCAGAGATAGATACAGGCGCACATTTTCAATCCTTATTCCGGCCTTCCCCCCAGTTCCAAAATGACTGTAGCTTCTTAAAACAGCTGCTAGGCCATAGGTCAAGAGCATAGTTTCACACAGGGGGGGAAACGTTATCCTCTTGGAACGCCAAGAGGCAAATTATCTCTTAATTACACCGGCTGGAATTTGTCAGCAAGGCCTCCTGCCACGATAGAGTGATCTTCCGTGGCCTCACCGGCCCTTTCAGGTCAGGTGAGCTGACTTGAAAAGGGAGGGCAAATATATGTCTGCGCCACATTTGTTCCTGCCACATTGAAAGAATGCAGTCACTGTCTTTGGGGGGGATCTTCAGTAGCTTTGGATCTTGCAGACTGTTCCAATATCAGGGGGTGCTTTCCCCACCACTAAGCATGTTCCCCTGACACAAGGGCTCAAAAGTGTTCTGCATTGGTGATCAGGGTTACCACCCTCCAAGTGGGGTCTGGAGATCTTCTGGAATTACAACAGATCTCTCGACTACAGAGACCAGTTCCCCTGCAAAAGAATTGTAGCTTTGGAGGGTGGACTCTGTAGCATTGTTACCCCATTGAGGTCCCTGTCCTCCCTTGGCTGGACCCCTAGATCTCCAGGAATTTCTCAACACGGAGATGGCAAACCTAAGGTTTGGGGGAAACACACACACACGCATTAGCAGTATGGTTCTGCGGGATCCAACCCAAGGAGAGGCAGGGAAGAAGAAGAAGAAGAAGTGGATTGATACCCTGCACTTCACTTGGAGTCTCAGAGCAGCTTACAATCTCCTTCCCTTCCTCTCCCCACAACAGACACCCTCTGAGGTAGGTGGGGTGAGAGAGCTCTGAGAGAACTGCTCGTGAGAGAACAGCTCTGAGAGAACTGTGACTGACCCAAGGTCACCCAGCTGGCTGCATGTGAAGGAGTGGGGAATCAAACCCGGTTCTTCAGATTAGAGTCCGCTGCTTTTAACCACTACACCAAGCCTGTTTAATGCATTCCACTGGGCCCCCAGAAGGAACCAAAAATGTACCAGTGTTTGGAAAGCACTTCCCCCGATTAAACTCTGCATCGACTACTTCCTTACCTGGTGCCTTGGGCGGCCAACAATGGAGGGGAAGACGGCACGGGGGGCATCATCACCGGCGAAGCCAGCCTTCACCAGACCAGAGCCGTTGTCACACACCAAAGCGGTGACCTCCTCGTCGTCACACATGGTGTCAGTTCACTGGGGAAAAGAGATCGTGCATGGTTAAGGTGACGCTCTAGAAATAAGCAGTAGAAGAAATACCCAATGAAATTGTAGAGAAATAGGTTCAGAACACACAAAAGGAAATACCTCTTTACACTACCAAGTGATTAAAATGTGGAAGTTGCTGCCAGAGGATGTAGTGATGGCCACAGTCATAGATGGCTTCGGCAGATTCATGGTGTGTAAAGGGTTACTATTCATGCTGACTAAAGGGAACTGCTACGTTAGAGGAAGTCAGCCTCTGAATACCAGCACAAGGAGACAGCACTGGGGGAAGGCCTCGGCCTCTCTGCCCTGTTGTTGGCCCTCCAGAGGAACTGGTTGAGGCCACTGCGTGAGGGAGGATGCGGGACTAGATGGACCCTCACTGGTCTGATCCAGTAGGGCTCTTCTTACGTTCTTATGAGGGGAAGGCCTCTGCCCCTCTGCCCTGTTGTTGGCCCTCCAGAGGAACTGGTTGAGGCCACTGTGAGGGAGGATGCGGGACTACAGGGACCCTCACTGGTCTGATCCAGCAGGGCTCTCCTGATGTTCTTATGAGGGGAAGGCCTCGGCCTCTCTTCCCTGTTGTTGGCCCTCCAGAAGAACTGGTTGAGGCCACTGCGTGAGGTAGGATGCAGGACTAGATGGACCCTCACTGGTCTGATCCTACAGAGCTCTTCTTAGGTTCTTAATGATCCTGTCTTTCCTAGCATGCCTCACTTGATTTGGGTCAGAGGTCCTTCTGACCCAGATTGTGTGAGGATGGGACAGGATACTGAGCATCTGCTTGGTATGCATAAAGTCCCAGGTTCGATCCCCATATTGGAGGAGGTGGACCACTGATCCGAGTTCAGTTCACCCTTTCCCGATCTTGTGGTCGTTCATCCCAGGAGTTTACCAATCACACAGGGGAAACGCACTATTTGCCCTGTGTATACAGCTTCGGTATGTTGGAACACGAACAGGCAATTTGGACATACTGGAGCGCATGGTAAATATGGATGTTGTCTGTGTTCACAGAACACAGTGAATGTGCATATTGGAGGAGGAGGAGATTGGATTTATTCCCTGCCCTTCACTTGGAGTCTCAGAGCGGCTTACAAACTCCTTTCCCTTCCCCTCCCCACAACAGACACCCTGTGAGGTAGGCGGGGCTGAGAGAGCTCTGAGAGAACTGTCCTTGAGAGAACAGCTCTGACAGAACTATGGCTTGCCCAAGGTCATCCAGCAGCTGCAATTGGAGGAGTGGGGAATCAAACCTGGTTCTCCCAGATTAGAGTCCGCACACTTAACCACTACACCAAACTGGCTCTCAAGGATCTATGGAAGGATGTACGTACAGTTGGTAGGTTCTCAGTATGTGTGCTTTTTACACCTGAAAAGAGCTGATCAAGCAGCCTCATGGGTTATTTTGAAAGTAGAGGCTGAGGACCAGTGGTGGAGCACCTGCCATGTACTCCAAATGCCACAGGCTCAATCCCTGGCGTCTTCAGTTAAAGGATCTCCCATATCAGATGTTGGGAAAGACCTTCTCCTTGAAAAGACCTTGGAGAGCTGCTGCCAATCAGAGGATTGACGAGCGAGATGGAACACTGGACACACGGATTATAAGGCACATGGACAGCGTCTTCAGTTAAAGGATCTCCCATATCAGATGTTGGGAAAGACCTTCTCCTTGAAAAGACCTTGGAGAGCTGCTGCCAATCAGAGCTAGATGGAACACACGAATTATAAGGCACGAATCTGCCTCATACTGAATCAGACCTTTGGTCCATCTAAGTCAGTCTTGTCTACACAGACTGGCAGCAGCTCTCCAGGGTCTCAGGCAGAGGTCTTTCATGTGGCGAGGTGGCTGTATAGGTTCTGAATCAATGCTCCCTCTAAGCGAAGACAAAAATGTGTGAGCCGGAGGCTAAACAACTGTGAGCTAGCTCACTCTAACTCCGCTTAGAGGGAACACTGGATCTGATATACCTTGATGCTCCATAATTATGTTAGGCAAAGACGATAGCTCAGCGACAGAGTGTGTGCTTTGCATGCAGAAGGTCCCAGGTTCAATCCCCCACATCTCCAACAGAAGGATCTAGGGTAGAAGAAATTTCTCTGCCTGAAACTCTGGACAGTTGCTGCGCATCACAGAAGACTATGGTTTATTCCATGTGGGGTGATTCCCTGTTCTGCTCTGTAAGGTAAAGGTAAAGGTTTCCCTTGCTCAAAAGCCAGTCGAATCCGACTCTAGGGTTGCGGTGCTCATCTCCGTTTCAAAGCCGAAGAGCCAGCGCTGTCCGAAGACGTTTCCGTGGTCATGTGGCCGGCATGACTAAACACCAAGGCGCACGGAACGCTGTTACCTTCCCACCGAAGCGGTACCTATTTATCTACTTGCAATTTCTTGCTTTCGAACTGCTAGGTTGGCAGGAGCTGGAACTAGAGATGGGCGCTCACTCCATCATGCAGCACCCGGGTCTTGAACTGCTGAACTATCGACCTTCCACAGCCTGCAGTTCAGCGTCTTAACCACTTGAGCCACCGCAGCTCCTGTTCTGCTCTGTATGGCACTGCAAATGTAAAGACATGTATGGCAACGGGAGAATTTGGCTTTCAGGTGAACGGTGGGCTGGTTTTGTCAAAGGAGAGAGCTTCTGGTTTTTATGATAGTGTGTGTGGGGGGGAATGTTGGCTGGCTCCAATGGTAATCCCAAGTAATGCTTCCAGTAGGTGGGGTGTGTGTGTGTCTTATTTTTGCCTGTCTCCTGTAGGAAAGGCATACATACAGTGAGTGGGCATTTTCATTATGACTAAAAAGATATTTGGAGCAACATCTGAGGGGAAATCTTGCCAAATTTACATGAGTTCACAATCCTGACTTTTTGCATAGCTTTGCCAGGGCAGTCCGCATTCAGTAGTTCCATACAATCATAGAAAAGCCATAAAAATGGAGTGCATTGAAAACCTGGGAGTTAATTTAAGACAACAGGCATCTAGTCCTTATGAAGGTAATAAAAGAAGTTTTGCAAAAGTGCAAGCCACAGAGCTCAGCTGGAAACACAAATGAATTAGCAGTAAAACCCCCACATCGTTGCATTCCAACTACTTTGTGGTTACAAAAACCAAAGCCCGTTGGACTGAGAAGGGGAAGCTCCCTGCACGTGTTTTTTATTACCCCATAACCTATTTGAAAGCTGAGCGCCTATGAAATTAGATACAGAGCTGGCCTTATACTGGGTCAGAGATCATCTACCATAGAATTCCATCTCTCACGTTTTTATCCTGACCTTCCTTAATGGAATAGCATGCATGGTGTTCGGCTCCTCTAGTGTATGCTTACAACAGCCCTGTGAAGCAGGCCGACTGTCCCAAGTTAGCCCCGTGAATGACCTCCATGGCTGAGGGAGGATTTGAACCTGGGTCTTCTCTATTCCAGTCCAACATCATACCAAACTGGCCCTCATGAGTTTCTCTGCTTCATATTCACTTCGCAGAGTCACAGGTAGAGGCAGCATCTCTGCAAAATCACTTAATCAGCAAGATCACAACGAAACTGATCCCTGGGATCCTTTTAGCTGGAGATCACGGATGAGACCTTGTACACGCAGATCCACTGAGCTATAGTCCCTCCCGTTAAAGAAGACACAGGGAGTTGAACTTTGGTTTGGGCCATTGCCTTACACTGCCAGCGTAGCATAATGGTTAGAGTCAAAACTAGTCTCTGGGAGACTTGGGTTCAAATCCACACACTCTGTCCTGGAAGACTGCAGGCTGACCTTGGGCCAGTCAATCTCTCTGCACCTAACCGACTTTGCAGGGTTGTTGTGAAGATAAAAATAGAAGAGGGAAGAATGTTGTAAGCTACAAATGGGACAGTGCATTTATTTCATTTCAGCAGGTAGCTGTGTTGGTCAGCAGTAGAGCACCTTAGAGACCAACAAAAGTTTCAGGGTATGAGCTTTTGAGAGTCAAAGCGACTGAGTCTGACAAAGGCTTATACCCTGAAACGCTTGGGTCTCTAAGGTGCTCCTGAATTCGAATCTAGCTGTATTCAGTGTTCCCTCTAAGCTGAGTTAGTGTGAGCTAGCTCACAGTTTTTTAGCCTCCGGCTCTCACATTTTTGTCTCAGCTCAGGAAGGATGGCTCCAGAGAGAAATAATTTATGCAGCAGCCAAATCGCTCGCTCACAACGTTCATGCCAGTAGCTCACAAAGCAGAATTTTCGCTCAAAAGACTCCACAGCTTAGAGGGAGCATTTATTTAGATATTTATACCCCACGTTTCTCCCCAGTGGCACTCCAAATAAAAACACGGGCCCATCTGCTTTTGATTGTTCAGCCATTCGGATTCCTCTCCCCCCACTCCAGCACACACCCATTCTTTCCCAGCACATGCCTACACATTCTGCCGGGGTCTTCTTAGTAAGGAGAGGAGCACAGAACCTCAGGCATCGCCAGTATTCTGGATCAATAATTCAAAACCGAGCACAAGAGATTTAGTTTTATGGACCTAAGAGCCGTGATGTTTATTGTGTGTGCATGCGTGTGTTTATCTCCTCCTCCCCCCAAGACCACATGCAGCCTCTGCCCCAAAGAGCTTCCAATTAAAGCTGACGCCCCCAAGAGGTACTCACCAGCTCCTGATGCAGCCCAGAGCAAAAGGAAGGGAGCAGAAGGCGGCTGTGCCTGGACCGGCTTTCAGAAATTTATACCCCTGGCTGCCCTGCTCCTCCCTCCCTCCCTTCCCCCCAGCCGTACCCCTGCAAAAGTGAAGGGACAGCTTCCCGCGTGCCAAATTTGGAGAGGGCGCAGACCACCTGTCGCTTGGGCCTTTCATGGACATTCGTGGCTGGGCTGCCGGAGAGGCCAGGACCCCACCTCCGACCCCGTTTCCTATCCTTGCAGGCCCATGTAAGGGCAAAAGGGGAGAGACCCCCTGCTTGAAGTAACCATGGCAAACGCAGTTCCTTAGCCATATACAGCAGTGACACCCTTGGCTGGGAATTCCTCCGCATCCGAGGGAGCCGTGGGTGTCCCGATCGCCTGGAGACGCAGAGAAGGAGCTGAGCTCAGGGGTTTTTGACAGGAATGCAAGCTCAGAGGCCGGGGCTCCGGGGCGAAAGTCTGGTCGCATCTCGCAGTGGCAAATTCCAGAAGGAAATAACCACACACAGTACAATAAAGGAATCTGCAAACCACAAGACGGCTTGGTGCTCTACTTATTATTATTGTTTATCTCATTTGAATCCCACAGCTTCAATTATGGCCATCAGCTACATAGAGATTATTCCATTCTATCCCCAGGGTCTGACCTAGGGTTGCCAGGTGGTGGCTGGAGATCTCCCGCTGTTACAACTGATCTCCAGGTGACAGAGATCACTTCATCTGGAGAAAATGGATGCTTTGGAAGGTGGATTCTATGGCCTTATGCCCCAAACCCCGCTCGCCACAGGGCTCCTCAGCAAAACCTCCAGGTATTTCCCAGCCTGGAGCTGGCAACCCTCTTTGGGGAGGGGACAAGGCTCAGCATGGACATGATGCCACAGAGTCCACCCGGCCATTTTCTTCAGGGGGAAACTGATCCCTGTAGTCTGGAAATCCGTTGTAATTCTGGGAGATCTCCGGCCCCCAGCTGGAGGTTGGCAGGCCTACTTGATGGGTGCTAGTCAAGCAAAACGAGGTGAGGTGATTCGATTGGTCTGTACTGCTTCCAGTCACAGGGGAAAGGTTACATGAATAATTCCCTGCAAAATGGACATCTAACACAACAGGTGAAGGACTCGGCTACATGTTTTCTTCGGGATGTGCTTTTTGGTTTGGTTTTGCGCAGGGCTCTTTTTGTAGAAAAAGCCCAGCAGGAACTCATTAGCATAACAAGCCACACCCAACAGCAGGAACTCATTAGCATATTAGAGCACACCCCTGACAGCACAGCTCATTACCACCTTAGGCCGCACCCTCATGTTACCAGAAGTGTGGTTATCCAGCCATACCCACCTTTTGCTTGTTATTCTGTTTACCTTGTTTGTTGTCAAAACCCAGGGCTTTTTTGTAGCAGGAACTCCTTTGCATGTTAGGCCACACACCCCTAATGTAGCTAATCCTAATGAGTTTCTGCTGTTGGGTGTGGCCTATTATGCTAATGAGTTCCTGCTGGGCGTGGCCAACTTGGGAGCCAGCCGGAACTCCGTTCCTGTGCGTTCCTGCCCAAAAATAGCCCTGGTTTTGCGATTGAGAAACATTAAAATACCACACACACACACACACACACACACACACCGCAATCTGAAGTGGTACAACCTATTCTATCACTTCATCTTGCTGCAAAATGAGGCGTTAGAATTCTGAGATGACAGAATCGGCTGTACCAACTCAAACCGGGGGGAGGGGAGGTCACATGGTTAACACTCCCTCTAAGGTTGCCAACTTCCATGTGGGTCCTGGAATCCTCCCCAAATTACAGCGGCTGCAGCTTTCTGGACTACAGAGATCAGTTCCCCTAGGAAAAATGGCAGCTTCGGAGGGCGGACTTCATACTGAGCTCTAGGGTTGCCAACCTCCAGGTAATAACTGGAGATCTCCCACTATTACAATTACTTTCCAGACAATCCAGGTCCGTTCCCTTGGAGAAAATGGCTGCTTTGGAGGCTGGACTCTATGGCATTATGCCATGCTGAGGTCCTGTCCCCCCCAAACTCCGGCTTCCCCAGGCCCCACCCCCAAAATCTCCAGGTATTTCCCAACCCAGAGCTGGCAACCCTGCTGAGCTCCCTTTGTCCCCCAAACTCCACCATTCCCCGGCTCTGTCCCCAAATCTCCAGGAGTTTTCAAACCCAGAGTCGGTATCCCTAGTTCCTCCATGTAAAAACTCCCTGCAAAACTGAAAATTAGCAAATCAGGAAGAAAGGTCCTTTGGCCTGCTGTGCTACTTTTCCTACTTACACGGAATTACTAAACTAGGAACGGTTAAAAGAGCAAGAGTCCAGTAGCACCGCAAAAACAAAATGTGTGGCAGGATAGAAGCTTCCGTGTGAGTCGCTGCTCACTTCTTCAGATAATAGGGACTCATGGAAACTCCTCCCCGGCCACAATTTTTTTTTTGTCTTTATGGTGCTACTGGACTCTTGCTTTTTTCTACTGCTCTGAACACCAGTCGCTAATCATCATAACAGGCCTGTAGCCCTCCCAGGGCATCTGGTTAGTTTCCAGTGCTAGAAACAGGATGCAGTACTACTAGATGGACCACTGGCCTGGCCTGATCCAACAGAGCTCTTCCGAAGCCTGCAAGACAGGCATCACACACAAACAACAACATTTCATTGATAATATGTATTTATTTATTTGAAACATTTCTATGCCACCTTTCCCCCAAATAGGGGCCCCAAGGCAGCAGTGCTCACACTGTAAATAATTAGGATTTGGAGCAGTGTTCCCTCTAAGCTGAGTTAGTGTGAGCTAGCTCACAGTTTTTTAGCCTCTGGCTCACACATTTTGGTCTCAGCTCAGGAAGGAGGGCTCCAGAGCAAACTAATTTATGCAGTGGCCAAATCGCTTGCTCACAACTTTAATGCCAGCAGCTCACAAAGTAGAATTTCCGCTCACAAGACTCCACAGCTTAGAGGGAACATTGATTTGGAGGGAAGGGTTTGGAGAAGGGAGGGACCTTAGTAAAGTATAATGTCATAGAGTCCACCTTCCAAAGCAGCCATTTTCTCCTGGGGAAACTGAGTCTGCTTATCTGGAGATAGGGTTGCCAACCTCCAGGTTGCAGCTGGAGATCTCCTGCTATTACAACTGATCTCCAGGTGACAGAGATCAATTCCCCGGGTGGAAATCGTCACTTTGGAAGCTGGACTCTATGGCATCATACCCCATTGAAGTCCCTCCCTTCCCCCAAACCCATCCTCCCCGGGCTCCAACCCCTAAATCTCCAGGTCTTTCCCAACCCGGAACTGGCAACCCTATCTGGAGATCAATTGCAATCGTTTGAGACCTCCAAGTGCCACCTGGAGGTTGGCAACCCTTGTAAATGGTGCTTTGTATTGTTTTACGAGCCACAAAGATTAAATTTTAATGCAAAAGATACTGAAATGTTCTTTCAAGAAGGCACCTGAAATTCTGCTCTTAGGACTCAAAATGGAAGAAGTAAACGTAAAGAAAAAAACTATGTTCTGGTATTTGATAACAACTGCAAGAATGGTTTATGCGCAATGTTGGAAACAAGAAAAAATACCAGAAATAGAAGACTGGATACAAAAGGTTCTGTTCATGGCAGAAATGGATAAAATAACTAGAAAACTGAACAACAAGGAAGACCAAGAATTTTTTGAGGAATGGAGGGACTTTAAAATGTACCTAGAAAAAAACTGGGACGTGAAACAAAATTTACTGTGTTTAGAACAATATTAAGCTAATTGATGTTATCTTGAGACTTATTGAACTTTTGGGACAAAAGGGAGACGCATTGCGGGAAGCCGTTTGGGGGAGGGTTAGGGAAAAGGGGATAATTGGATGATTAAAAATTATTTTTAAATGTTTGACAATACCCAAGAAAATAAAAGTTTTTAACCAACAAAAATAAAATTTTAAAAGCCGTAAGTGGTTGTGGGGGGCGGGATTCTTGAAGGACCACCCACAGAGTTGACATGTCCTCCCTGGCCTCTGGTGGGAGATGGGGGGGGGTTGCCAGGTCCAGGTTGGGAAACTCCTGGCGATTTGGAGACGGAGCCTGGGGAGGACAGGCCACAGACCCGGAAGAAAGTGGCGCACTTCTTCACATCTTCGTCAACCTCAGAGGAAGAACTCAAAGCGAGAAATGTAGAAGTCCCAGTCCTCAGCAGTGGCGTTGAATGCATCGAAGTGTTCTGGAGCGGCAGCCATGGTCCCAGTTGCGGTGCGATGCGCGTGGCACTGGAGCTCGGTGTGTGGTGTGGTGCAGATGGGCTCTAGGCTCACTCAACAGGATCCCATCTTCATCGCCAGTATTAAATACTGGGTTCAAGACGCATTGCAGTGAACAGCTCTACTTTATTTAGCGATTTCAGGAACAAGATTGAAACTCCAGGGCAACGGCCCTGTTTAAGTAGCCTGCAAAAACCACACCCAACCACACCCAACTCCCAACAATAGGGTATTTACATAACATTATTTTCTCATTGGTCACTTTCAGAGTCCTGGTGGGCTATTGTTCTAGAGCTCCAAGCTCTGCCAGTCTCTGGTAGATAGTCCTGGAATGTTCCAGACCTAATACATAACAAATGCCAAAGAGTTCACCCTCCAAAGCATCCATTTTCTCCAGATCAAGATAGGTAGCCATGTTAGTCTGTCTGTAGCAGTAGAAAATAGCAAGAGTCCCGTAGCACCTTAAAGACTAACAACATTGTGGCAGAGCATGAGCTTTTGTGAGCCACTGCTCACTGTTTCAGATACATTGTGTGATCTGAAGAAGTGAGCAGTGACTCACGAAAGCTCACACCCTGCCCAAATTTCATTAGTCTTTAAGGTGCTACTGGACTCTTGATATTTTCTACAGAGGAGCTGATCTGTGTAGTCCGGAAATGAAGTGTAATTCTGGGGGATTCCTAGGTCCCACCTAGAGGCTGGCATCCCTAACCACCCACCCTGTATGACTGTAACTGCTCATGTAAATCATCTTAGGAGTCTCTCCCCCAGACACCCTTTCAGTCCGATTACAGTGGGCTGCTGTGCAGGACAGCGTCTTTTTTAATGGCGGTTCTATAACTTCAACCTCAGCAGGCCTGAAGAGAGAGGAGAACTTGGCGGGAAAATTCCCGGGGGGCCTGGTCACACTGCTGGGTCCAAGGACAACCACGTGATCTGGCTTAGGTCAAGTTGGTCTTGCCAGGGGGTTTTTTGCAGAAAAAGCCCAGCAGAAACTCATTAGCATAACAGGCCACACCCAACAGCAGGAACTCATTAGCATATTAAGCCACACCCATGACAGCACAGCTCATTGACATATTAGGCCACACCCCTGTGTTACCAGAAGTGTGGTCATCCAGCCACACCCACCTTTTGCTTCTTATTCTGTTTACCTTGTTTGTTGTCAAAACCCAGGGCTTTTTTTGGAGCAGGAACTCCTTTGCATGTTAGGCCACACACCCCTTATGTAGCCAATCCTAATGAGTTCCTGCTGTTGGGTGTGGCCTATTATGCTAATGAGATCCTGCTGGGTGTGGCCAACTTGGGAGCCAGCCGGAACTCCGTTCCTGTGTGCGTTCCTGCCCAAAAATAGCCGATAGGGAAATGGGGGCCCGTCTTTGTCTGGGGTTTCTTGGAAACCTTGCAGGGATCTACCCGATTCCTTCATTCCTTTGCTTTTTTTAAGCCTGTAAAACGAGATAATTCTTTAGCAGAGAGCTTTCTGGGTACCTTTTATTTTAATCTGCTATGTAGGGTTGCCAGGTTCCCCTGGCCACCGGTGGGGGACGGGGAGGGGAGGGTTTGCGAGATCCAGGTTGGAGAACTCCTGGAGATTTGGGGGTGGAGCCTGGGGAGGACAGGGACTTCAGTGGGGTACAATGCCATAGAGTCTACCCTCCAAAGCCTCCATTTTATCCAGGGGAACGGATCTCTGTAGCTGGAGATGAGCTGTAATTCCGGGGGATCCCCAGGTCCCACCTGGAGGCTGGCATCCCTAGGTGTACTGCTGCAATCATTTGGCTTCTATGGACTCATTCGCTTTATTGGCCTATTTTTAAAACCTGTTTTAATCTGTGCTTTGGCTTGTAACTGAGTTATTTAAACTTTAAAATATGTGTTTGTTTGCCGTCCTGGAGATGTGGATCGATATAAATATTTTAGCAATTAAATTACAGGCCTCTGACACCCGGCCCCAAAGAATTTATGATCTCTATGTGAGGAGGATGGCAGAGAGGCCGGAGCTAGCGAGAGAAGAAGACAAGGAAATGTAGATAATTGTGCTTTGGTTATGGTTAAAGTAGAGGGTTGAAACAGCTGAGTTCTGGGAAGAGATCTAAAGCAGAGAATCTCGTAAGTGTCGAGGGAAAGAGCCTCAAGACGGCTGTCCCTGCCAGATTACCTCAGCGACACTCTTCACCCCATTTGCCCTCACTGTAGAGGAAGGTGTCTGTTCTACAGTTAACTGCAGCTACAGAACAGGTTGTAATGTGGATGCAAAAAACGTGTGTGTGTAATCTTTGAAGAAATGCTGTTATGTCCTGGGCCCAGCACTGACTGACCAAGCTTGAAACCTAGAACAATAGATAGCTAGGATCCTGGAAGGAACCTATAGACCAGCAGTTGCACTGTAGATAGCGTATCACGGGTAGTGGGTGTGGGTGGGTGTGGTGTCATGCACGGATTTAAGCAGGGCTTTGGTCCAGCTAGTTTGTCTTAGTGTATAGCTGAATCACTATTAAACTATGAGCTGATCACTACATGTGTCTCGAACCCAGTACATTTCAAATGCCCAAGGTACTGGGGAGGGGGATGCCCAAATGAACCAAGATTGACGCTCCCCAGGTGTGCCAGATTATCAAATAGGAGAACGGGGTCATTTTGTAGAAAAAGAGGGGCAGGAGCTCATTAGCATAACTCATTAGCATAACTCATTTGCACATGCCACACCCCCTGACATCACCGGGAGTGTGTCAGAAGGCAACACCCACCGCTCAGGCTCCTCTGGACTGTTTTGGATTGCTAGCTATTTGGGGGGGGGAACATACAGATCTGTCCTCGCAGAGGAGGGAGAGCTTGTACCTGAATAAAACTTGGTCTTTAAGGTGCCACTGGACTGTTTTGGACCAGGGGGCTGGGGAGGGGGCTCTGCAGCTTACCTGGCTGCTTCTTGCTCTCTGAGGGCTGCTGGGAGCAGGGGGTGGGGCTTGTTGCATGTGCCCGGCCCAGGGCTCTTTACTGCCGGAGCTCCGCTCCTGTGCGCTCCTGCAGGAAATGACCCCTGCGAGAAGGATCTAAATGTCCTTGACAACCACGATGGTGTGATTGCTGACCTCGAGCCAGACATCCTGGAGTGTAAAGTCAAATGGGCCTTAGAAAGCATTACTAATAACAAAGATAGTGGAGATGACGGTATCCCAGCTGAGCTATTCAAAGTCCTAAAAGATGATGCTGTTAAAGTGCTGCACTCAATTTGCCAGCAAATTTGGGAAATGCAACAGTGGTCACAGAATTGGAATAGGTCAGTTTACATTCCAATCCCAAAGAAGGGCAATGCCAAGGAATGGTCAAGCTGTCGCACAGTTGCATTCATTTCACATGCTAGCAAGGTCATGCTCAAGATCCTATAAGCTAGACTTCAGCAGTATGTGGATAGAGAACTGCAAGAGTACAAGGTGGGTTTCGAAGAGGTAGAGGAAAGAGAGATCAAATTGCTAACATTCGCTGGATTACCGAGAAAGCAAGGGAGTATCAGAAAAATATCTACTTCTGCTTCACTGACTACACTAAAGCCTTTGATTGTGTGAACCACAACAAACTGTCGCAAGTCCTTAAAGAGATGGGAGTACCAGATTACCTCACATGTCTTCTGAGAAACCTGTAGAAGGGTCAAGAGACAGTTAGAACCGGACATGGAACAACTGATTGGTTTACAATAGGATAAGGAGTACAGCAAGGATGTATATTGTCACCCTGTTTATTTAATTTATATGCAGAGTACATCATGCAAAATGCCAGCCTGGATGAATTACAAACTGGAATTAAGATTGCCAGGAAAAACATCAACAACCTCAGATATGCAGACGATATCACCCTAATGGCAGAAAGTGAAGAGGACCTAAAGAGCCTCTTGCTAAGATTGAAAGAGGAGAGCGCAGAAGTTGGCTTGAAACTCAACATCAAAAAAATGAAGATCATGGCATCTGGCCCCATCACCCCTTGGCAAATAGAAGGGGAAGTCGTGGAAGCAGTGACAGACTTCATGTTCCTGGGATCCAAGATCACTGCAGACGGTGACTGCAGCCATGAAATTAAAACACGCCTGCTCCTTGGGAGGAAAGCGATGGCAAACCTTGACAGCATAATAAAAAGTAGAGACATCACCCTGCCAACAAAAGTCCACATAGTCAAAGTCATGGTATTCCCAGTAGTCATGTATGGCTGAGAGAGTTGGACCATAAGGAAGGGTGAGCGCCGAAGAATAGATTCTTTGGAATTATTGCGCTAGAGAAGACTCTTGAGAGTCCCTTGGACTCCAAGGAGATCAAATCAGTATTACTCATTCTGACTGGCAGCAGCTCTACAGGATTTAGGGTTGTCAGACTCCAGGTGGGGTCTGGAGATCTTCCAGAATTACAACTGATCTCCAAAATGAAGAGATCCGTTCCTCTGGGATAAATGGCTGCTTTGGAGGGTAGCCTCTATAGCATCATACCCCACTGAGGTCCTGCCAGTCCCCAACCTCTTCACAGGCTCCACCCCAAATCTCCATAGTCTACAGTTGCCAACCCCCCGATGTGGGCAACGGTTCCGATTTCAAGGCACCCAATCTGCCGCCAGCCACCTGGCTGGCGAGGGGAGCCCTGCCCCCCAAAAGCCCACTGCACCCGATGTGCCCAGCGCAATGACGTCACCCAGAGGTGACGTCATCGCACATGGCACGTTGTGCGGGGGGCACTGTAGCCTGCTTGTGCAGGAAAAGTAAAGGTAAAGGTAAAGGTTCCCTTGCTCGAAAGCCAGTCGAGTCTGACTCTAGGGTTGCGGTGCTCATCTCCGTTTCAAAGCCGAAGAGCCAGCACTGTCCGGAGACATTTCCGTGGTCATGTGGCAGGCATGACTAAACACCAAGGCGCACGGAACGCTGTTACCTTCCCACCGAAGTGGTACCTATTTATCTGCTTGCAATTTCTTGCTTTCAAACTGCTAGGTTGGCAGGTTATAAATAAAAAATAATAAGTAAATAATAAATAAATAATAAATAATTTGGCTAAAAACTCTATGGTGACCACAGAGTTTTTAGCCGAATGCCAGAGCGTTCCCTGTAGAAGGCGCGCACGCCTGAAGACCCAGGAAGCAAGCCAGGATCCCCCGTCGGCAGAGAAGAGAGACGGGGCAACCCTAATAAAGTCCACCTTCCAAACCAGCCATTTTCTCCAGAGGAACTGACCACGGATGTCTGGAGGTCAACTATAGTAGCAGGAGATCTCCAGGCCCCACCTGGAGGCTGGCAACCATAAGCGTGGCTAGTTCTGTCAGAAGTTTTTGGGCTTCAACGATCTCAATAAGTTATAACCCTTCTTCTATCCCCAATGGAAGCCTCCCTCAGCTAGCTGGGACTGGTTTCTACCTCAGCAGCATCTTTTTTCAGACTGGAGGCCAGGGGGGAGAGAAAAGGGGGCTGGGAGCAGCCACGAGGTCTAGTGTGTAAGCCCTGTGAACACACGGGCTGATGCCGAAAACCACATCCGTTGGCCTGCACTAAGGGATGTGGGTGCTTGGCTGTTCCGGTCTCCGTGTGCTGCACACCAGAGCAGAGGAGTATAGGGAATCGGTTTGCTCCTAACCGCTCCTCAGGAGGGGCAGCAGTGTGGCGGGAGGAGGGTGCCGAGATGGACAGAGAGCAAATGTGTGCAGGCGAGAAGGTGTCATCCCTCTGAAACCGCTGGTGGCAGCTCAGCCAGGAATAGCTGAGGGCCCCCGGCGAGATCCCGGCCCTTATGTGGAGAAGTTTATGGGGGGGAGGAAACTGGTTTGCACCTGGCTTCCCTTCTAAGGTTGAGAGGGGAACAGGGTGTGTGGTGGGGGGGAATGAAATAAAGACGACATCTTCTCCATCCATTCCTGGGTGATCAGCACTTTGGGCAGAAGCTCAGCCTTTACGTCCTCATGGATCAGGGGCCCTGAGCAGTGTTCCCTCTAAGCTGAGTTAGTGTGAGCTAGCTCACAGTTTTTTAGCCTCCGGCTCACACATTTTTGTCTTCACTCAGGAAGGATGGCTCCAGAACAAACTAATTTATGCAGTAGCCAAATCACCTGCTCACAACTTTAGTGCCAGTAGCTCACAAAGTAGAATTTTTGCTCACAAGACTCCACAGCTTAAAGGGAACATTGGCCCTGAGTCGAATGTGAAGCCTTTGTTGGTCAGGATAGCACCTCAAGGGAAACCTTTCAAAGGGAAGCAAATAGATTCGTGGGTTTTCTCAGGGCTGGTCTCACATAATTCGAGATGGTTGCCTGATTTCATCCGCAGCTGACTGGGACTTTTGGGAGATTCAGACCAAGGGTCATATCCTGTTCCCATAGCGGCTGGCCAGATGCTTCTGTGTAACTCCCAAAAGAAGGGGCCAGGAGCCCTCTCCATGCTTTTTGCCTCCAGCAGCTGGTATTCGGAGGTACACTAGCCCTGTTCACAAGTTACAGTGAACGCACGTACAATCCCTGCACTCAATTCTTGTTTATACCCGCGTTAATTCCCATTTTGCATTCAGCACAAGTACCAGTTGAATGTGTGATTTAAATTCCATATTTATCCAGGAACCGGTCTCCTATTTCATTTGCAAAGTGAAGATGCGTTGGCTGTTTCTTACAGACGGATGTATCTGCAAGATGTAAAACAAGCAATAAACTGATACAGAAAGGAGTTATGATATGGGTAATAGCAGCTGACAGATCCATGAATTTAGGCAAGTTCTCATTTAAAGCTCTCTTCTGAGACAAGTTCTCATTTAAAGCTCTCTTGTCATATCTTGTGGCTGTGAGTTCCTCAGGCACAAGCTCTTTGGCATTTTAAGTAGAGTTGCCAACCTCCAGGTGGTACCTGGAGATCCCTTGCTATTACAGTTGATCTCCGGATGACCAAGATAGTTCTCCTGGAGAAAATGGCTGCTTGGAGGGCGGAATCTATGGCATTATACTCGGCTAAGGTTGCTCCCCTCCCCCCACCCTGCCCTTCTTAAGCTCCACCCCCAAAATCTCCAGGTATTTCCAACCTGGAGCTGGCAACACTATTTTTAAGGGAAACCAAAAGTGTTTCAGTGAGATTTGTGACATTTCTTGCATGTGTCTTTTGCATCTTGCCGCTGCAGGTAAGAGGGACTATAGATGAAGTAAGTATATTAAAAAAACAAACAAACCAAACTTTCTTCTGTCATAGCACTTCAAATGTTAATTAGCACCCCTGCTTTGCATGGGAAAAGTTGTGTGGGGAGGGAAATCCTGCCCTTGACTGGCCTGTGAACATCCTGGGTGTGAAAACCCCATACAATCTGTCATGAAAAGAGAACAAAAACCAATATCCCAGCTAAAGAGCTTGCAGAATATGTTGGGGCTCCAATTCACCAGAAAAAAAACCCTTCTTGGCCCCAGAAGTATTGCCCCTACCCTACTCTGAGCTATGTGGACAGCTGGTTGTGATAACTGTACAATAATGTAAATATCTAGAAGCACAGCACCCTTTAATTGTCACTTTTATTGGTCACTGTGAAGCAGTGCTGGACTCAGGCTAGGAAGATGAGTTCAAATCCACAATCAACCATGAAGGTCATTGGGCTAGTCACTCTCTCTCAACCGAACCCGCCTCACAGGGTTGTTGCAATCAATAGCAAAGCCTTTCCCCTACAATAAGGAAGAATCAACGGATCTCCATCAGTCTGTAAAAAGGGAATTGTAGACACAGGTGCAATTTGAACTGGGGAAGGGAAGATGGGATTTAACTCCCCAACTCCTGCTCCCTTTCACTAATTAAAATTGGCCTCCCTGTGTTATTATTAACAGTTTCAAAGGGAAACAGACCTGTGTTTTTAAATGCTGTCTTCTCTCCTGTTACAGTAATAACAACAGTGCAGGAATCTCACTTCCCATTAGTTGAAGGGTTAAATTCCCTCTTTCAGGCAGCAGCCAGTTGCTGTTTTCATCCAAAGGCTGCAGTTGGAGCCACTCTCCAAATTGGAATAAAATATTTTGTGATTTGACTGCACAAGTCTGTGTTGTGCTCTGGATCTTGATATATTGTGCTGTTCTGTCAACCAGGGTTGCCAATTCCAGGCCAGGAAATTCCTGGAGATTTGGGTGCACAGTGTGGGAAGAGAGCAGAGGGAACTCAGCAGGGATGTGAGGCCAGATTCCACCCTCCAAATCTGCTTTCTGCTCCAAGGGAACTGATTTTTGTGGTGTGGAAACCAGTTGCAATTCTGGGAGAACTCCTGGCCACACCTGGAGGATGGCCACCCCCTACTGGCAACACAGCAGTGCCCTTCATGGTGCACACAGTGTTAATAGCCACATAATCTGAATGTGATGCGGTGTGGTGTAAGGGTTGGAGCGGTGGACTAGTTTCTGGGAAACTGCACTTCAAAGTGCCACACTGCCAAGAAGCTTGTGGGCTGGTCACTCTTTTTCTCCCATCCTGCCTAACCTACTCGGGGTTTTCAAGGCAAGAGATGAGCAGAGGTGGTTGGCCGTTGCCTGCCTCTGCATAGCAACCCTGGACTTCCTTGGTGGTCTCCCATCCAAGTACTAACCAGGGCTGACCCTGCTCAGCTTCCTAGATGTGACAGGAACAACAGTTGTCAGTATATGAAACGGCGATGAAAGAAAGTCGCACCTTTAAGCTGATAGGGGCTGTGGTCACACCGGCATGGTAATAGCGCTTTGTTCCTGCTTTAATTTAATTGGGGACACTTTTCTTCGGGTTGGACTGGTTAGATGCAGCCGGCCCCTCTCTTCCACCACCCGCTCGCCTGCCAGCTCCTAAGGAAAATCAGCCGTCTTCCTCTGGCTATCCTTTTTTGCATTACCCGTGTTGATGCCTTGGCTAAATTGTCCTTGACAGCTCCAGCAAGCCCCGGAGGGGCGGGAAAAGGAAGACTGGACTGGCCGAGAGGCTACTGCACTCAGCTCAGCTCGTCGGGGCTGTGGCGGAGCTTTCACCCCGCCGAGTCCCTCCAGGCGATCCTGCCAGCCACGGGGCAGGCTCCGGCGGCTGCTGCTCCTGCCGCCGCTGTGGGGGGTGGTGCCGCTGCTGCTGCCACCATTGCCCCACGAAAAAAGGCTCAGCCCCGACCTCTCCGCCATCCTCCTTGCCGGCCCCCCCCTCCAGGCTGCCGGAGCCCCCCAGCCTCCAGGGTGCTGCAAGCTCTGACAGTTCCTGGGGAAGGGGCTTCTGTTTCTTACAGCAAATTCATATTATCTTTAAACAGAGAAATGAAAATAAAATAACGTTTAATAATGGATTTACTAAGCACATGTTTACTCAAGCGCTCAAACCGGAAGCTTTTTTTTAAAAAATCGCACAAAGAGCGGTCAGACGGCCCTAATCGCAATCATTGCGAAAGATGGCTGTCCAGATGGGCGAAATCGTGCATTCAAAGGGCAAGTGCCAGAAAAATACTTTATTTTCCAGGGGGCAGGAAAAACCGGAACAATTGCGGGAGTAAGCCTGCTTCGGCACGGGAGGCGGATCGGCACACGTGAACGGGAAATTTAAATGCGCGAGGGAAAAGCGGCGAACCCCGATCAAAAGGACCGTGTGACCTCACCCAGGAACACGCTAAATAATCTACTTTCAATGCACTTTCCAATTGGATTTTGCCAGTTCATACACGGTAAAATCCAGTTGGAAAGTGCACTGAAAGTGGATTGAAAGTGGATTATTTAGTGTGTGTAACCGCAGCCTCAATGAATTATGGGATGGGAAAGGATAGTGCACACATAAGCAGGAGCTTTTAAACCAAGACATAACACCTTTCTGTCCCTTTGCTAGGGGCATGGGTAAGCCCACACCAAAAGCGGCATCAACTTTCCCAGCCAGCCTCCTATCTATCTATCGGAAGGGGGCCAACTCCAATGCCAATGCTGCCAGTCTAGACGTGAACTGTTTTCCCCCCTACAATTCTTCCCAAAGCAACAAGGCATTATTAAAGAGGAGTGGGTGGGGGAGCAGAGGGAGGTTAGAAGAAAGTAATGCAAAAATCATAGAATCAGAAAAAATAAAGAGATAAACAAGCAACTTTGAAAAGAGAAAAAATAAGAGAAAAGAAGTCAGTAAATGGAGAATCAGTTGTTGATCTAGAATGACACTTAAAAAAAAGAAAAATGAAGAAGACGGTTACAGAGGAAAGCGTACAGAATTACAGAAGACGACACTGGAAAAAGAGACTAAAAGATATTAAAATAAGAGGGGGGAAAGGGAGCATAACAAAGATTTTTAAAAAGGAGGAGGGCGCAGGAAAAGTATGCAGTGTCACAGAAATACACTAAGAAAAAGTGTCATCCCAAAAAGTCTAGAGAGAGAGAGAGAGAAAAAGAAAACATACAATCACAAACAAAAAAAAAGAACAAAGTTTGGGTCCAGGGGCACCTTTAAGACCAGCAAAATTTTAGTCTGGGTATAACCTTTTGTGTGCATGCACACTTAATCAGATACACTGAAACAGACTTCTTCAAGTCTTACATACAGGTAGAAAAGGGGGTGGTTGGTTGCCAGGAAGGGCTAGTCAGAGTCAAGACACATAACATAACTGAACAATAAAGGTAAAGTTTTCCCTTGCTCGAAAACCAGTCGAATCCGACTCTAGGGGTGCAGTGCTCATCTCCGTTTCCAAGCCGAAGAGCCAGCGCTGTCTGAAGACATTTCCGTGGTCATGTGGCCGGCATGAATAGATGCCAAGGCTCACGGAACACTGTTACCTTCCCACCAAAGCAGTACCTATTTATCTACTTGCAATTTCCTGCTTTCGTAGTGCTAGGTTGGCAGGAGCTGGGGCCAGAGACGGGAGCTCACTCCATCACGCGGCACTTGGATCTTGAACTGCTGAACTACTGACCTTCCAGTTTGCAGTTCAGCGTCTTAATCACTGAGCCACTGCAGCCCCCTAACTGAGCAATAGGTACAGCTAAAATTGGATTAAAGCAGAGGCCTCACGTCTGTTCATTAAACTTTTATTTGTATGCCAATTTGCTGCTATTCACAGGTCTTAAAAGTAAAGGTAAAGGGTCCCTTGCTAGAAAGCCAGTTGAATCCGACCCTAGGGGTGCGGTGCTCATCTCCGTTTCAAAACCTACTTGCAATACCTATTTATCTACTTGCAATTTCTTGCTTTCGAACTGCTAGGTTGGCAGGAGCTGGAACTAGAGACGGGAGCTCACTCCGTCATGCGGTACACTCGGGTCTCGAACTGCTGAGCTACCAACCTTCCACAGCCTGCAGTTCAGCATCCTAACCACTTGAGCCACCGCAGCTCCTTCACAGGTCTTACCAACTGCTTTAATCCAATCTTATCTATACTTATTAATTGCTCAGTTACTTATACCTGGCAACCACACACGTGTTGCCAGCTGCAGCTTGAGAAATACCTGGACATTTTGGGGGGGGAGCCTGAGAAGGGTGGGGCATAATGCCATGGAGTCTGCCTTCCAAAGCAGCTGTTTTCTCCAGGCGAAATAATTTCTGTCACCTGGAGAGCAGCTGTAATCCCAGGAGATCTCCAGCTACCATCTGAAGGCTGGCAACCCTACACACACATCCACTTATATCGATCCAGCTGCTCAGCCCTGTTGGTCTGAAGCAGTAGAACAAATGTAGAGTCCAGGGGCACCTTTAAGACCAACAAAGGTTCATTCAAAGTATGAGCTCTCCTCTGCATGCAACACCTTTCCCAATACATTAGAACGGCAGGCTCATAGCCAGAGAATGAACAGCTATAAGCAGGGGTCATTTCCTGCAGGAGCGCACAGGAGCGGAGCTCCGGCAGTAAGGAGCCCAGGGGGCGGGCACATGCAACAAGCCCCGCCCCCTGCTCCCAGCAGCCCTCAGTTGGGCCACAAGGAGCAAGAAGCAGCCAGGTAAATTGCAGAGCCCCTCCCACCCCTGCCCCTTCAGGTACAAGCTCTCCCTCCTCTGTGAGGGTCTGGGGGGGCAAGACTCGCCCGTTCCCCCCCCCCCCCCCCAATGGCTAGCAATCCAAAACAGTCCAGTGGAGTCTGAGCCTTGGGTGTTGCCTTCTGACACACTTCCGGTGATGCAAATGAGTTATGCTAATGAGTTATCCTAATGAGCTCCTGCACATCTTTTTCTAAGAAATGACCCCTGGCTATAAGCAATGCTCCCTCTAAGCTGTGGAGCCTTGTGAGCAAAAATTCTGCTTTGTGAGCGACTGGCATTAAAGTCGTGAGCGAGCGATTTGGCTGCTGCATGAATCAGTTTGCTCTGGAGCCCTCCTTCCTGAGCGAAGACAAAAACGTGTGAGCCGGAGGCTAAAAAACTGTGAGCGAGCTCACTCTAACTCAGCTTAGAGGGAACACTGGCTATAAGTCTGGCTATGAGTCTGAACCTTGCCTGCCATTCTAATGTATTTGATGAAGTGCGCATGCACGCGAAAGCTCATCCCTTGAGTCTACTTCTATGTAAGGGCTGAGGAAGTCTGTCTCAATGTCTCCGGTGAAGCGTGCGCATCATGCACAGGAAAGCTTCCACCCAGAATGAAACTTTCTTGGTCTTAAAGGTGCCCCTTAAAGGACTCCAACGCTGTCCTGCTGCTTCAGACCAACGCGCCTACCCAACTGAACCTAGACACGGGGGCTTTTGCCATACAGTGTGGAGCGCCACCCTCCCGCAGCCAGCCCCCTCCGCCGGCCGGCTTTATAACGGAAGTCCCACCCACCCTGTGCTTTTTCTATTGCGCTACTTCCGCTCCTGGGCTGCCATCTTGCTGTTCCGCCGCCTGGGCAAGGAGACCGAGAGAGTCGCCGCTGCTGCCGTCATGTCCTTGCAGCTGCTGAGGAAGGGGCTGCGGCTGCCCAGCTTGGCCGCCCGCCCGGCCAGGCGCAGCTCTTCCAACCCTCCCCAAAACCCCGTCGGGCCGCTGGTGAGGCCGTCGTGATAGTGGCGGTGATGATGGGGCAAAAGACCGGGATGGGGGGATTGGATGGGGGGCAGGGAAATAGGCTTGGCGTGGTTGGGGAAGCCCGAAGACGGCGTGGAGTGGTAGGGAGGGCTGAGCTTGAGTTCCAGTCGCCTCGTCTTCCCCACTCTGGCACTCTCCGGGTGACCTTGGGCCGTTCGCTGTCCTACCTCGAAGGGTTGTTGGAGGAGGAGGGGCAAGTCTTTATGCCTCGCTGAGCGTCTTGGAGGGAAGGTGGAACAAAAAAAGTACTGACAACAGG
>NW_015172026.1:163850-184493 GCF_001447785.1 Gekko japonicus | reverse complement strand
GAAAAGAGCAAGACTCCAGCAGGACCTTAAAGACTAACAGAATGTGTGGCGGGGAGGAGCTCACGAAGGGACTCAGGAAAACTCCTACCCTGCCACAAATGTTTCTGAGTCCTTAGTGTGGTACTGGACTCTTGCCCTTTTCTGCTCCTCCAGACAGACTAACACTGGGGCCCATCTGGATCTGTCTCCAAAAGGAGGGGGGAGTACAGGGTATTTGGGGTACAGTCTGCTGAAAGGGGTGGGAGGCTCCTGTGGGCCTCTCTACTTCTGCAAACTTTTAAGGACAAACTGATGAATTGTAGCATCACACTTCAAGAAATTCATGTGTTTGTTTTATTCAGATTATATCCTGCCCTATCCCACAAGCAGGCTCAGAGGGGCTCACAATGAGATAACAATAAGTAGTACATTCTTAAAAACATTAACATGTGTTAAGCTTCAAGATGCTGCTGGCATTTGGGGGGGGGGCTGTGGCAGAATATGACCCAGTGGCTATGAAGGCTGAGGCAGGGGTCCCTGGCAATGTTCCCTCTAAGCCATGGAGTCTTGTGAGCAAAAATTTTACTTTGTGAGCTCCGGGCATTAAAGTTGTGAGCGAGCGATCTGGCTCCTGCAGAAATTAGTTTGCTCTGGAGCCATACCTTCCTGAGCGAAGACAAAAATGTGTGAGCCGGAGGCTAAAGAACTGTGAGCTGGCTCACACTAAGTCAGCTCAGAGGGAACACTGGTCCCTGGCCTTTTGGAGGCTGCAGGTACCTTTGGGATTCCGATACAACGTGGTGGGCACAGCCACAAAATAACTGCTGCAGGAGATGAAGCCAGCTACAAAATGACTGCCCCCACCTTACCTTCAGTCGCACAGGGAAGATTTTTGTGCTGTGGGGGCAGCTGCCGCCAAAGCAACGTTTTAAAAAAATGTGCACTGCCAGTCAGAAGCCTTGCTGGCTAATATCCCCATCCACTCTCTAAGAACAATTGGTGGGTACCAGAAAAGGTTTTGGTGGGCACCATGTTGGGGACCCCTGGGTTAAGGGGTGGAAATAAAGTATTAAGGGAGTAGGAGACCCATGGATGTAAAAGAGAAGCTGGGGCCAGTATTTATTCTATTTCATTGATAACTTGCTTTTCTTGTGGTGGAGTAAAGAATATAGGAAATAGTTCAATCAGGCAGTGTTAAGATGCCTAATAAACAATGCTATAAGACTGCATGGAAGAGGAGAAGGGCCTAGAAAATCTGGGGTGCAGTTTAGTCCAGGTCGTGCTTAAGACTGTGTTCAGAAACCTGAAGTAAGCGAGTGGCTTCAGAGTAGTTCTATAGTGTCGTACAGGACTGCTCTGAAACCCAATTGAGCGCCGTCTGGAAGGCAACCATGATTCTAAAAGTGTCACTGAAGTGGGTCGGTGTAGGCTGAGGGTTGGTTGATCAGGGAGTGAGAATCCTATGGTGTGCGGCAGGGTTAATGGATCAGGTCCAGAAAATATTAGGTGGTAGCAATTAAGGGGGGGGGGGGGGGAGGCTGTGGTAGAGGGAGGGTGTTCAGGAGATCTGGGGGCCAAGGTCTTTGTGTGTTACCTGAGTGGTTTGGAAATAGTGGAAGGCTCATCCATAAGACGTTTGTGAGAATTGGTGTTTGTATAAAGCAGTTTTTAAGCCACAAAATGTCTCTTGTTCCCCCCTGTACGTTTCAGTAATCATCAGGTTCAGTGCATGGTAGCTATAATATTCCCCACGTCATGCATTTTAAAAAATTTAGTCCTTCCTCCAGGGAGCTCACAGCTGGTCGCATTGTACTTTCTTCCCCGTTGTATCCTCACAACCATACTGTGTGGTAGTTCAGGCTGAGTCTCTGATTGGCCCGGCAAGTTCTTGGGGCAGAGTGTGGATTCGAACCCAGGTCTCTGTGATCCTAGCCTGACACTCCAACCCCACTAGCTCTTCACTGTCAGCCACTACTGTACACTAACTCTTGGTGGTGATCCACAACGGAATGGGGGGGGGGGAGCATATAAAAAGTATCATAGTTTCAGTGATGGTTTGGGCTGAGCTCGTGTGCACGCTCTGGCCACTTCATTCCGGGTTGACTCCTTTCCCCTTCAGCACTTGGAGGGTGGAGAGATTAGGCCCAGGGGCCTTCGGTCGCTAACTGCTGCCTTCTGGTCTCAGAATGCTAAAGATGATGAACTATGCTAGCACTTTATTATACTTTGGTTTTAACATTGTATTTATATCAATCGTCGCTGTGTTTTATATGTATTGTTGGAATTTTTATCCTGTTCTGTGAGCCGGCCTTGGCCGGGAGGGCGGGATACAAATTACATTAAATCAAATCAAAACTGAGTGTCCCTGCTCTGTTTTGCCCTGTGCAGGAGAGTATCATTGCCCTGACTGTTATGTTCACGGCATGCATGGGACCGGCCGGCTATATCTTGGTAAATTTGGAAAGCTACAAGAAGAGAGAATGAGAAGGAAAAAACCAAGCTCCTGTCCTGATGCATGGGTGCAAGCCCTCTGCGACAGGATCTCCTCCATTCCAGGGACTGGCATCTCTCGTGCCCTTCCTCCACGAGGACCCGTGTCCTGAAATACATTCTGCGCAGCTTCCCGGACCACAGAGGATGGAGCTCAAGATGGCTGCTCTTGGGAGACTTAATGTCTGTTAACAATAAATCCTCTTACTGACCTGTGTGCCTGTGGCTTTCTCTGTCTTTCGTTCACTTCTTAGCAAACGGGAATGATTAAATCAGGGGTAACACACGGAGGAAACTACCTGTATACATTTGATCCATCAAGGGCAGGATTGTGTGCTCAGACCAGCCGCGGGTCTCCAGGGTCTCAGGCATAGAGGTCTTTTCTCCTCACATAATATCTGAGCTTTTTTAACGAAATGCTGGGGATTGAACCTGGGACCTTCTTAATGCAAAGCAGATGATCTGTCACTCGTACAGCCCCTAAAACACACATGAAGCTGAGTTCCTATACTGAATCAGACCCTGAGTCCATCAAAGTCAGTATTGTCTACTCAGACTGGCAGCTGCTCTGCAGGGTCCCAGGGCAGAGAGAGGTTTTCCCCACCGCCTGCTGCCTGGTCCTTTTAGCTGGAGATGCCGGGGATTGAACCTGGGACCGTCTGCCCGCAAAGCAGCTGATGTACCACTGAGCCCCAGCCCCTCTCCTGGCACTTGTGTTGAGAGCAGCGCACCAGGCCATTTTTCTTGGTGCCCTGGGCCAGCTCTCTGCTCAGGGAGAAGGCAGTGGGTGTGCTTCCTGCCCCTCATTGCCTCCCACACCAGCACAGTCCTGCCAGCTGAGTCCAGTGCAAATCTCTGAGATGCTGGCAGTACCACTGGAGGTTGGCTAGCTCCGAGCATACCTGGCTGAGCCCTTGTAGACATTGCATTTTTGGGCACTCGTGGCCCAAAAAGGTTGCCGAACCCCTGGTTTAAAGCTGTGCTGTGAAGCCCACATGCAACAATCAAATGTTCTCCAGTCGCCGGGTGAGTCACAAGAAGTACAGCCAGGGTGAGCCTAGCTGTGGGAACACAGCATATTCACCCATCATGTCTTCCCCAGAGGGCCAGTTTGGTGTAGTGGTTAAGTGCGTGGACTCTAATCTGGGAGAACTGGGTTTGATTCCCCACTCCTCCACTTGCAGCCGCTGGATGACCTTGGGTAAGCCATAGTTCTGTCAGAGCTCTCTCGAGACTGAGCAAGAGAGAGATCTTGGAGTTGTAGTGGATAACTCACTGAAAATGTCGAGACAGTGTGTGACTGCAATAAAGAAGGCCAATGCTATGCTGGGGATTATTAGGAAGGGTATTGTAAACAGATCAGCCAATATCATAATGCCGCTATATAAATCAATGGTGCGACCTCATTTGGAATACTGTGTGCAGTTCTGGTCACCACACCTTAAAAAGGATATTATAGCTTTGGAAAAAGTGCAGAAAAGGGCAACTCGAATGATAAAAGGGTTGGAACACTTTCCCTATGAGGAAAGGTTAAAGCGCTTAGGGCTCTTTAGCTTGGAGAAACGACGACTGAGGGGTGACATGATTGAGGTTTATAAGATTATGCATGGGAAAGAGCAGGTAAAGAAAGAGGTACTTTTCTCCCTTTCTCACAATACAAGAACTCGTGGGCACTCCTTGAAACTGCTGAGCGGTCGGGTTAGAACGGATAAAAGGAAGTACTTCTTCACCCAAAGAGTGATTAACACATGGAATTCACTGCCACAGGAGGTGGTGGCGGCTTCAAAAGGGAATTAGAGAAGCATATGGAGCAGAGGTCCATCAGTGGCTATTAGCCACAAGGTATAGCTAGGGGCTCTGGGGCAAGTGATGCTCTGTCTTCTTGGTGCTTGGGGGGGTCAACAGTGGGAGGGCTTCTAATGTCCTGGCCCCACTGGTGGACCTCCTGATGGCACTGGTATTTCTGGCCACTGTGTGACACAGAGTGTTGGACTGGATGGGCCTTTGGCCTGATCCAACATTGGCGTCTCTTATGTTCTTATGAGACTCCTTCGGGTAGCGAAGGGCGGGGTATGAATCCCATCTCCTCCTCTTCTGGAATTAATCCTTTAGAATACATTCTAGAAAAATATCTAACCATTTTACAGATGGGGAACACTGACGATGAAATTCTAAAGGAGAATCTGAATACGCGAGGAGAGATTCAGGCGGGCAGGCATGTTGGTCTGAAGCAGCAGAATGAAGGTTTGAGTCCAGTGGCATCTTTAAGACCGACAAGGTTTTATTCAAGGTATAAGCTTTTGTGTGCATGCACACTTCTTCAGATACCCACGAAAGCTTATACCCAGAATTCAACCTTGCTGGTCTGAATACATGAGGTAACTCAAAGCCCGTGTAAAGCAGGAAACACTCATGGGACTGATCCAAGGGAAACTTGCTTCTGTGATGGCTCACGGGAATCAAAAATGCTAGTTAAAATCAGTTGCAAAGTGTTCCTTAGGGGGGAGGTTCTCAGCAGAGCCGGATTTGGAGCATTGCAGAAGACTACCTGAACACGCCCTGTGTCCTCTTCTATGGCCACTGGGAAACTGGAGAGATTACCTCCCCACTGAACTAACATATCTATTGGCTTTCTTCAAAACGCACCCACAATCTTTCATTTCATAGGCCTTCCTTTTAAAATGGTGACGGGAGAAGAGACTAAGAAGAAATTTGGTTCTCCTTACTCTCTAGGTGTTCCTTACCCCTCTGGCATCTTAGATGGGAGGATGCCGAAAGAGACACACCTTGAACAAAGCCCACGCAGGCCTTTGAGTTCATTATTTAGAAACACTTGGATCAATCCAGCCGTTTGCAAGAATGTTTTTAATTGCCAGCAGGGGGAGCTGTTGCATTGTGTCGCGCCTTGGTTAAAGGGGCATCAAGTTTCTTGCCTGACACTTCCCCACTAGTACATTTTTCTTGAGAAATACAGTATGTCTGGTAGGTCTGTTCCTGGTATTTGTGTATTGGCTGATGATCCCTTAGCATATACTCTTCTCCGGTGGTGGAAAGTGACGTCAAGTCCCAACCGACTTACGACAACCCCATAGGGGGTTCTCAAGGCAAGAAACAAAACAGGTGGTTTACCATTCTGTGTAGCAACCGTGTAGCAAAACAGGTGGTTTCCTATCCAAGTACTAATCAGGGCCGACTCTGCTTAGCTTCTGAGATCTTAGCTAGCCTGGGCCATCCAGTACAGGGCATATTCTCCTCTGGTCCCATGAAATGTCCTCAATGTGACTTTATGGCAGATCTAAACTCTGCATCTCCATAACCACTACACCAAAAGAGCCACACAGCTCCTGTGATACCAGCTCCCTAGTGGAAGGATGGATGAAGCGCCCCTCTGTTCTCTGCCCCAGCCCACTTGCTTGAATCTGTCCAGCAGCTACAGCTGCTTGCTCTGCCCCATGCTCGGGAGGGAAGAAGAAGGTAAAGGTAAAGGTTCCCTTGCTCGAAAGCCAGTCGAATCCAACTCTAGGGTTGCGGTGCTCATCTCCGTTTCAAAGCCGAAGAGCCAGCGCTGTCCGAAGATGTTTCCATGGTCATGTGGCCGGCATGACTAAACACCGAGGCGCACGGAACGCTGTTACCTTCCCACCGAAGTGGTACCTATTTACTTGCAATGTCTTGCTTTCGAACTGCTAGGTTGGCAGGAGCTGGAACTAGAGACGGGAGCTCACTCCGTCATGCGGCACACTCGGGTCTCAAACTGCTGAACTACTGGCCTTTCACAGCCTGCATTTCAGCGTCTTAACTACTTGAGCCACTGCAGCTCAAGTGTTCTTACACAGGGAAGAAGAAGACCGAGGGTAAAAGGGGCTCCGGCTGTCTACCTGGTTGCAGAGAGTAAAACAACCTCAGCCCCAATGCTGCTAGCTTGCTCTTTTCCTGGCAGGGGAGGGAAGCTTTCATGGTGATGGAGGGATTTTTTTTAAAACTCTCTTTTCTCTGCAGCCAGCTTGCGGTCCTCTTGGGAGCTGCCTGGGTGCTGGGCTGAAAGCACAAAGGCTGCAGGGAAGGGTTGGGGGTGCTGGAGAGGATCGTCTCTTCCACCCCTGGCTTGAAGCTCAATAGCTTACCTGTTCTGCAGCCCCTCTACGGTCAGCTGTTTCAAGGTGGGAGCCAACTGTGAGCACTACTTGGGCAATGGCCTTGCTCATAGAGAGGATGGGGCGGAGTTTTCTGTTGCCCCAGAAGGCTGGACCAGAACCAACGGGTTGAAATTAAAAGAGTTTTCGGCTAAACGTTAGGAAGAACTTCCTGACAGTTAGAGTGGTTCCTCAGTGGAACAGGCTTCCTCGGGAGGTGGTGGGCTCTCCTTTGGAGGTTTTTAAGCAGAGGCTGGATGGCCATCTGACAGCCATGCTGATTCTATGACTGACTGTGAATTTAGGCAGATCATGAGAGGGAGGGCAGGAAGGGAGTAGCCAGTAGTCAGCTCTCCTGGCCCTTTCTCACATGCACAGGGTAATGCCAACCAGGGCTCTTTTTGTAGAAAAAGCCCAGCAGGAACTCATTAGCATAATAGGCCACACCCAACCGCCAAAACACATTAGCACATTAGGCCACACCCATGACAGCACAGCTCATTGGCATATTAGGCCACACCCCCATATTACCAGAAGTGTGCTCATCCAGCCACACCCACCTTTTGCTTCTTATTCTGTTTACCTTCTTTGTTGTCCAAGCCCAGGGCTTTTTTGTAGCAGGAACTCCTTTGCACGTTAGGCCACACACCCCTAATGTAGCCAATCCTAATGAGTTTCTGCTGTTGGGTGTGGCCTATTATGCTAATGAGTTCCTGCTGGGCGTGGCCAACTTGGGAGCCAGCCAGAACTCCGCTCCTGTGCGTTCCTGCCCAAAAATAACCCTGCCAACTGCCACTTTGGGGTCAGGACAGAATTTTCCTCCAGGCCAGATGGGTCCAGGGATTCTGGAGGGGTTTTTTTTTGGGGGGGAGGGGTTGCCTTCCTCTGGGCATAGTACAGGGGTCACTAGGGGAGGGGAGAGACTTGTGAAGTTCCTCCTGCACTGTGCAGGGGGTTGGGCTAGATGGCCCTTGGGATCCCTTCCAGCCCTGTGTTTCTATTTTTCTGGAACCTGGGGTGGGTGTAGGTTTGCCCGCTCTGAGTTGGGAAATACCTGAAGATCTGGGGGGGGGGGGGAGTTTGGGGAGGGACCTCCGCATAGAGCCCACTCTCCAAAGCAGCCATTTTCCCCAGGGGAACTGATCTTGGCTGTCTGGAGATCAGTTGCAATAGAGGAAGATTTCCAGGTGGCACCTGGAGGTTGGCAACCATAGGCGTGTGCCATATGGGCGAATGGAGCTAGAAGACGCATAGAGGGTATGTCACAGAGCCAGGCCTAATTCCTGAGCCACCGGGTATCATTCCCTTATCTCTTTTTCAGCAGATCTTTCAGGGAAGCCTCGAAGTAGCTTGCAACACTGCAGATCAACAAGAGACAAACGTTCTGGCTTGGCAAGTTCGCCGCAGTCCTCTGTCGTGTGTTAGGGCCCTCCATCAAGCTCAATGTCTGCAGCTCCTCTGTAGCCTTTTAAAGACTTCAAAACACTGCGCCTGTAATTGTTACAATAACCCTATGAAGTTGATCAATATTATCCTCTTCATGTTGCCAACAGGGAGGGCTGAGAACAGCTTAACTAACGAGTGCACAGCAGAGATCAGGTTTGAACCACAGACCTCCTGATTCATCGCACAGTTTCTTAGCCGTTTCAGCTATGCCAGCTCAGTGTACGTTTTCCTTTGTAGCTTCTGACTGATTTTTCCAGATCAGAGCACTGGTCCATCTAGTGCAGCATCCTGTCTCACATGGTGGCCAAACAGTTCCTCTGGAGAGCCAACAACAGGGCATAGAGGCCGAGGCCTTCATAAGAATATAAGAAGAGCCCTGCTGGATCAAACCAGTGGTCCATCCAGTCCAGCATCCTGTCTCACACAGTGGCCTCAACCTGTTCCTCTGGAGAGACAACAGCAGGGCATAGAGGCCGAGGCCTTCCCCTGATGTTGACTCCTGGCACTGGGATTTGGAGGTTGACTGTTTCTAAATGTGGAGGTTTACCTCAGTCACCATGGCTAGTAACCACCATGGCCAATTTGCTACATAGGGTTGCCAGGTACCCACTGGGGCGGGACATCTTCCATGGCCTGCTAACAGGGTAAAAATAAAGTTAAAAAATAGCCATCTGTGCAAAGGTGTTACATCACTTCCAGGGGGGACCCAGAAGTGACATCATGCCTTTCTAGGAGTCACTGTTTGGGGCAATTCCTAGAGAGGCATGAATATCACTTACGCACTTTCCCCATACTCCTGCCACCTGGCAACCTTACTGCTACCCTAGAGAGAAACCCTATAACCTGAAGTCTTTCACACTTACCTTCCCTCTCTGCCGATTTGTAATGTATTCTATGCTGCCTAGAATGCATTAAGATGATTGTGAATCATCTCATAGGGAAGCAATGTTAAGCTTCGTCTTGAACACGGATTGAAGTTCAAGACTACTGCGTCCAATCGGATTCAAATGTATATAAGCGGGAAAGACTCTGATTGGTCCTTATTGTCTCAACCTGATAGGTTGTTTATCTGTATAGTAGGCGTGGCTATATTAGCCCGGAATGTTTAAATACTGAACAAGCTGCAATGGAAAGCTGATGGGAGTTCGGGCTATCAGAGAAGTTGTACCGTGTCAGAGAAGTTGATCATCGAGCTGAAATAAACCTGAGTTTTGCTGAATCACTCTCTGGCTATTTTGTTGAGCGCAGACTTAACACCTTTCCCCCCACCTGGAGGGCATTCTTCAAGCTCTTATGAATCCTCAAATCAAATCATAGAGCCACAGAGTTGGAAGGGGCCATATAGGCCACCTAGTCCAACCCCCTGCTCAGTGCAGGATCAGCCTGGAGCATCCCTGACAAGGGTTTGCCCAGCCGCTGCTTCAAGACTACCATGGAGGGGGAGCCCACCACCTCCCCAAGGCAGCTGATGATAGTCAAGGATAATCAAAGAGGTACCAGAGCAAAAATCCATTTAGTACTCTCTCTTAGGTAAAGGTAAAGGTTCCCCTTGCTCGAAAGCCAGTCGAATCCGACTCTAGGGTTGCGGTGCTCATCTCCGTTTCAAAGCCGAAGAGAGCCAGCACTGTCCAAAGACGTTTCCGTGGTCATGTGGCCGGCATGACTAAACACCCAAGGCGCACAGAACGCTGTTACTTTCCCACTGAAGTGGTACCTATTTATCTACTTGCAATCTCTTGCTTTCAAACTGCTAGGTTGGCAGGAGCTGGAACTAGAGACAGGAGCCCACTCCGTCATGCGGCAACAGAGGTCTCGAACTGCTGAACTACTGACCTTCCACAGCCTGCAGTTCAGCATCTTAACCACTTGAGCCACCGCAGCTCCATGTACTCTCTAAGACCAACCACCATTTCACAAGACTGTTTTCAGGCTTTCAAGGTCTCCAGCACTCTTCATCATGCAGGATATTGGGGGGGGGGGGGCAGGAAGCTTGTTTATTGGAAATGTATCTGCTGCCTCTCCAGAGTTCTGCTCAAATCAGCATACAGGTTGCTTCAGGCCCTGCTCTTGTGAGGAAAGTGACACAGACAAACGGCCATGAAAGAGGGTGGAGTTGTCATCTACCCTTGGCCTTGTGGGAAAAAGCTAATCCAGCTCCATTTCATTAACCTCTGGATTTTATATTCACAATAGGAAGATATTAGCAAATGGAAGGAGCAGTTTCCTCAAAGGGAGCAAATTAGCCACAGGGCACCTCCTGCTAATTAGCTCCCATGAAGGGACTGTCTACAGCCATCTCCATTACTTTGCCATAAACCAGGGGTCCCCAACATGTTGCACCTGGGGGCACAGTGCCCACCAACCCATTTCCTGGTGCCCCCAAATGTTTTTAGAAAGTCATTGGGGCTGGGTGGGGCTAGGGTTGCCAGGTCCTTTCTGGCTGCCAGTGGGGGGCTCCCTCTTTGTCCCCTGGACAAACCATAGAGTTTTTTCCCCAAACAACAGTGCATCCCTTCCCCTGCAATGTGCCCTGGGGCTGCCAAGTGGGCGTGGGTGGCGGGTAAACCCCCGCTTTGGAGGCCCGATTTCCGCCGCCACGGAATCGGGCCCCGGGGGGAACCCCACCCCTGGCGTGCACGTCACTAGGAAGTGACGTTATGATGCCGGGCACGCTGAGGGCGGGGCCACGACCATCCAAGGGGAAACTCTATGGCTCCGGGATCCACCTGCTCCAGAGGTGAGTACTACTTGGCAACCCTATTGTGCCGGGCATTTTGGCGTGGACGGGGCTCTTTGGGGGCAGAGTTTCCCCTGCTGGCTGGATTTGGAGCCCCCAAAGTGGGTAAATCCCTGCCCCTGTCGGGGGAATAAGAACATAAGAACATAAGAGACGCCAATGTTGGATCAGGCCAAAGGCCCATCCAGTCCAACACTCTGTGTCACACAGTGGCCAGAAATACCAGTGCCATCAGGAGGTCCAGCAGTGGGGCCAGGACATTAGAAGCCCTCCCACTGTTGACCCCCCCCAAGCACCAAGAAGACGAGCATCACTTGCCCCAGAGCCCCTAGCTATACCTTGTGGCTAATAGCCACTGATGGACCTCTGCTCCATATGCTTATCTAATTCCCTTTTGAAGCCGTCCATGCTTGTAGCACCCACCACTTCCTGTGGCAGTGAATTCCATGTGTTAATCACTCTTTGGGTGAAGAAGTACTTCCTTTTATCCGTTCTAACCCGACCACTCTGCAGTTTCATGGAGTGCCCACGAGTTCTTGTATTGTGAGAAAGGGAGAAAAGTACCTCTTTCTCTACCTGCTCTTTCCCATGCATAATCTTATAAACCTCGATCATGTCACCCCTCAGTCGTCTTTTCTCCAAGCTAAAGAGCCCTAAGCGCTTTAACCTTTCCTCATAGGGAAAGTGTTCCAACCCTTTTATCATTCGAGTTGCCCTTTTCTGCACTTTTTCCAAAGCTATAATATCCTTTTTAAGGTGTGGTGACCAGAACTGCACACAGTATTCCAAATGAGGTCTCACCATTGATTTATATAGGGGCATTATTATATTGGCTGATCTGTTTTCAATACCCTTCCTAATAATCCCCAGCATAGCATTGGCCTTCTTTATTGCAGTCACACACTGTCTCGACATTTTCAGTGAGTTATCCACTACAACTCCAAGATCTCTCTCTTGCTCAGTCTCTGCCAGTTCAGACCCCATCAATGTGTATTTATATTTAGGATTTTTGGCTCCAATGTGCATCACCTTGCACTTGGCCACATTGAACCCCATTTGCCATGTTGACGCCCACTCGCCCATCCTTGACAGATCCCCTTGGAGTGCCTCACAATCCTCACTGGTTTTCACCACCCTGAACAACTTTGTATCATCCGCAAATTTAGCCACTTCACTGCTTACTCCCATCTCCAAATCATTAATGAACAAGTTAAAAAGCAGTGGACCAAGTACTGATCCCTGCGGTACCCCACTGCTTACCACCCTCCACTGAGAAAATTGCCCACCTACACTCACTCTCTGTTTTCTATGAACTAGCCAGTTTTTGATCCATAAAAGGACTTGTCCTTCTATCCCATGATTTTTGAGCTTACTTAGGAGCCTTTGATGAGGAACTTTATCAAAAGCTTTCTGGAAGTCAAGGTAAATAATATCTATTGGATCCCCCTTGTCCACATGTTTGTTCACCCCCTCAAAGAACACTAACAGGTTAGTGAGACAAGATCTTCCCTTACAGAAACCGTGCTGAGTCTGCCTCAATAGGTTTTGTTCATCTATGTGCCTACTAATTCTTTCCTTAATAATGGTTTCCACCAATTTACCCGGTATCGACGTCAGACTGACTGGCCTGTAATTTCCCGGATCTCCTCTGGAACCCTTTTTAAAGATGGGAGTGACATTAGCTACCTTCCAATCCTCAGGAATGGAGGCAGATTTTAAGGAAAGATTACATATCTTTGTCAGGAGATCTACAAGTTCACATTTGAGTTCTTTCAGAACTCTCGGATGTATGCCATCTGGGCCTGGTGATTTTTCAGTTTTTAAGTTGTCTATCAGTTTTAGGACCTCCTCTCTCATCACCTCAATCTGACTCAGGTCTTCCAACACCCCTCCTGAAATCAGTGGTTCTGGAGTGGGCAAGCACTTCTCATCTTCCACAGTGAAGACGGAGGCAAAAAATGCATTTAGCTTCTCAGCCATTTCCCTATCATCCTTCAATACTCCTTTTACCCCTTGGTCGTCCAAGGGCCCCACTGCCTCCCTGGCTGGTTTCCTGTTTCTAATGTATTTGAAGAAAGTTTTATTGTTGGTTTTTACGTTTTTTGCTATATGCTCCTCATATTCCCTTTTTGCCTGCCTGACCTCAGACTTGCATTTTATTTGCCATAGCCTGTGTTCCGTTTTATCAGCCTCACTGTGACTAGCTTTCCACTGCTTAAAGGAATTCTTTTTACTTTTTACAGCCTCCATTACTCTGTTTGTTAACCATGCAGGCTTTTTCCTATACCTGTTTGTGCCTTTCCTAACCTGCGGAATATATATTTTTTGAGCTTCTAGGATCGTAGTTTTAAATAGATCCCAAGCTTCCCCAATTGTTTTGACCCTTTCTACTTTTCCTTTCAGTTTCCTCCCCACGTGTCCCCTCATATCAGAGAAATTACCCCTTTTAAAGTTAAAAATGGTTGTGTGAGTCTTTTTGGCCAATTCTCTATTTGTACAAATGATGAACTCAACAACATTATGATCACTGTTTCCAAGCGGTGCAATCACTTTTACATCTCTCACCAGGTCTTGAGTGTTACTTAGGACCAAATCAAGGATCGCCTCTCCCCTGGTAGGTTCCGTGACCATCTGCTCCATAGCACAGTCATTTAGAGTGTCTAGAAACTCAATCTCTTTTTCCCGACTAGAACACATATTGACCCAATCAATGTGTGGGTAGTTAAAATCACCTATTATTACACAGTGTTTTTGTCTAGTTGCTATCTTTAAGGCATTCATCATTTTATAATCCTCCTCTATCTTTTGATCTGGTGGGCGATAACAAACTCCCAGTGTTAAGTTTCCTTTTGGCCCCCCTATTTCAACCCATAGAACTTCCAGAAGCGAATCCAATTCACTTAGCCTCTCAATCTTTCTAGACTTTATACCCTCTCTGACATACAGAGCTACCCCACCTCCAACCCTTCCCCCCCTATCCTTCCGATATAATATATAACCGGGAATCACTGTGTCCCACTGATTTTCCTCATCCCACCAAGTTTCAGAAATACCCACAATGTCTATTTTTCCCTCCGACACCAAGCACTCCAACTCCCCGATTTTACCTCGGACACTTCTAGCATTTGTATAGAAACAGCTGTAATTTCCCTTACAAGTTAAGCCTGCATCCTTCCTCTTGCTATCTCGAGTCGTTGTCCGGCAGTCCATGTCACCAGCCATGGCCTCTGTGGACAATTTCAATCCACCTCCCTGTAGAAAAGCAACCGGTACCCCCTCACCTCTCTCAGATGAGCCAACCCGAACCAGAGACTTTTCATCTCCTGTCGGCTTTCCCCCAATATTCAGTTTAAAAGCTGCTCTGCCACCTTTTTGATTTTAAGTGCCAGCAGCCTGGTTCCTTCTCGGGACAAGTGGAGACCGTCTCGCCTGTACAGCTCCCTCTTGTTCCAAAAAGTATCCCAGTGCCTAACAAACCTGAACCCTTCCCCCCTACACCATCGTCTCATCCACGCATTGAGACTCCTGATCTCTGCCTGTCTCTCCGGCCCTGCGCGTGGAACAGGTAACACTTCTGAGAAGGCTACCTTGGAGGTCCTGGACCTAAGTTTCCTGCCCAGCAGCCTAAATTTCTCCTCCAGGACCTCACGACTGCATTTCCCCACATCGTTGGTGCCGACATGCACCACGACCACTGGCTCCTCCCCAGCACTATCTACCAGCCTATCTAAAACACGCGTAATGTCCGCTACCTTCGCACCAGGCAGGCAAGTCACCATACGGTCAGTACGCGGGTTCGCCACCCAGCTGTCTACCTGCCTAAGGATCGAATCACCCACTACCAAGAGCCCCCCTCCCACCCTGCTCAGGGATGGTTCCTTGGTGCAAAAGGAGAGCCGCTCACCAGCTGGGGAAGAGGTCCCTTCTGAGGGCACATTCCCCTTATCCTCAGCATGGTGCCCTGTTTCCCCTAGACCCTCATGCTCCCTGACAGCAGCGGGGCTGCCAGATCCAGAGTGGGACGAAGCTAACAAGTCCCCGAGAGTCTTTTCTGTGTGCCTAGCTGACTGTCTCTGCTTCTCCAGGTCAGCCACCTTGGCCTCAAGGGAGCACACACGTTCCCTGAGAACCAGGAGCTCCTTGCACCGAGGACACACCCAAGACTTCTGCCCAGTGGGCAGATAGTCATACATGTGACACTCCGTGCAAAACACTGGATAGCCCCCAACCCCCTGCTGGCATTCTGGCTTCATAATTCTTTTAAAATAAATAAATATAATCCCCCTTTTAAACCCTTGGTATTTATGTGGGTTTTGTTATCAAGTCAAATTATTTTACGGGAAAGACAAAGAGCCTAGGGCCTTGTCTTTCTGGCTCTTTTTGGGCTTCTTACAGCGCCCCTAGTCTAAGAGTCCCTAGGCTAAGAGCCACAGGCAAAGAGCCCTTTAGCTCACCCTTCGGCTCGTGCCAGAGGCTCGTGCCTCTGCCAAGGTGTTTCCTTAAATAGAGGCCTCCCCCAGCAGAGGTCAGGCAGCAGCTATTCAAATTCAAATTCACCCAGGCACTCAATCACAGGCAAAACAATGCCCCTTCCACTTCCTCTCAATTACAGGCAATCCCAGTCAAACAATGCCCGTTCCTCTCCCACACTCAATCAGCCAGGACTCTGCAAGAACTCTAAGTGCTTCCACACACTGCTAAACACAGTTTTCCCACAAAATATCCTTAGCTGAATTCTCTCAGCTGAAAGCAAGTAAAAGAAACCCACTCACCTCTCTCACAGCTCTCTCTCCTGCTCCTGCTCAGAGCTCAGCTGGTCTCCTGCTCAGAGCTCAGCTGGGAATGCTAACCCTAGGTGGGGCATTTGCCCTGCAAGGCTTCTGACTGGCCACTGGAAATTTGACTGGCTGTGCAGATGTTTTAAAAAGGTTGCTTTGGCAGCAGCTACTACTGCAGCACCGTCACTGTGTGACTAAAGGTAAATGGAGGCAGCCATTTTATGGTTGGCTCCGTCCCCTGGAGCAGCTCATTTTTGGCAGCCATTTTGTGGCTGTGCCCACCACACTGTGTCGGAATTCCTGGGATTATGACTCAAAACAAACCCCTCCCGCCCCCAACACCACCACTCTTGTCTTTTTAAACATTCATTCTGATTAGTTCTAGAGAACTTGGAAGCCGTATCACGTTATTTTGTGTTCACAGGGGTTGAGGCTGTGGCTCAGTGGTACAGCATATGCTTTGCAGGCAGCAGGACCAATGTTCGATCCGTAGCAGCATCTCCATGTAGAAGGATCAGGTCGTAGGTGTTATGTCTTTATCTGTATTACATTCCATGTAAAGCTTAAGACCTGGACAAGGATTGTAAGCTGGAACAATCCTATTGGCTAATGTATGAATGTACCCAATCAGAGTGCAGAGAAATGTTCAGGAGGGAACTGATCTGATTGGATGTTATCTTTGTAATGCCATTGGTCTTTAACTGTTCTAGGGCGTGGCTACACTAGCCCAGGATAGTTTACAAGGAGCCCTGCTCCACTGTCTGTTGTTGTGTGTTCTTCACTGTTCCTGTTTGAAATCAATAAAGCTGATTCACTGTTACTTACGAGATGGCGTTGAGTCAATACTTAACAGTAGGTGAAGTGAAAGACCTCCACCTGAGACCCTGCACAGACAATACTGAGCTTGGTGCTGTCAGCTCTGGGTGAGGAGATTCACGAAGGTTTTGGAGGTGGAGCCTGGGGAAGGCAGGTTTGCGGAAGAGAGGGAGCTCAGCGGGGTATACGGCTACGGAATCCACTCTCCAAAGCAGCCACTTTCCCCAGGAGAACTGATCTCTGCCATCTGGAGACCAGTTGTAATTCTGGGAGATCTCCAGGCCCCACCTGGAGGATGGCAACCCCAGCTGTGGCTCAGTGGTAGAGCATCTTGCTTGGCATGCAGGAGGTCCCAGGTTCAACACCTGGCATCTCCAGTTAAAAGGACCAGGCAGTAGGGGATCTGAAAGACTTCCATCTGAGACCTTGGATAGCCGCTGCCAGTCTGAGTAGACGATACCGACCTTGATGGACCAGTGGTCTGATTCAGTATAAGTTGCTTCATGTGAACATAAGAACATAAGAGAAGCCAATGCTGGATCAGGCCAATGGCCCATCCAGTCCAACACTCTCACACAGTGGGCAGAAATACCAGGTGCCATCAGGAGGTCCACCAGTGGGGCCAGAACCCCTCCCACTGTTGCCCCCCCAAAGCACTAAGAATACAGTGCATCACCTACCCCAGACCAAGAGCTCCTATCTATACCTTGTGGCTAATAGCCACTGATGGACCTCTGCTCCATATGTTTATCTAATTCCCTCTTGAAGCCGTCCATGCTTGTAGCCGCCGCCACCTCCTGTGGAAACTGCTCACGTGTTGTTCTTCTTTGTTGTTCAGTCCACAGTCCAATCCGACTCTTCGCAACCCCATGGACCACATCACATCAGGCCCTCCTGTCTTCCGTCATGCTCCGGAGTTTGCTTAATTTCATTTTTGTTGCATCGATAAAACTGTGTAACCATTTCATCCTTTGCTGTCCCCATCTTCTTTGACCTTCAATCTTTCCCAGCATCAGGGTCTTCTCCACTGAGTGCTCCCTTCTCGTTTGGTGGCCTACAAGTTTTTAAGCTTCAGCTTTGGTATTTGGCCTTCCAGGAAACAGTTAGGTTTGATTTCTTTTAGTATTGACTGATTTGAACTCCTTGCAGTCCAAGGGACTCTCAAGAGTCTTCTCCAGCACGTTGTTCTCCTTGGGCCTTAATAAAAGCTCTTCCTCTTTTTGGATTTTGCTTTGATTCGATGTGGCTACCCACAACCTTGGCACGCATCAAGCGTGGAACACTTTTGAAGTGATCTATAATGAGTGCTAGAATGTTTCGACCGTGTCCCTTCTGTCAACTCTAGAAGATTGGGGTGGTGGTTTTTTTTGAAGTTTATGGTCTTGACCTTCCTTCTGTTCCACCATTTGGCTCCTCCAAATCAAAACCAGTACCTGACTTTTCCCTCCGCTTCAATCGCTCGACACCTTTGGGTAATTGCCGTATTGATCACTGTCTGAAATGTCAACATCTCTAACTGCCCTTCTAAACAAGATCTCATCTTTCCTAGCCTTAATTATGATGCTTGGTTACAGTTTGAGGTAATACTAAAACGGCAGGATTTAAAAGGGGAAAAACATGATTCCGTTGCAGGTCACTAACAATTGCGCATACATGTTTTCATGCATTTTTTTTAGATGTTTTCCTTTTTTATCCAAGTGTTGCTTAAAACAAATTACAAACAACCAATTTATAAACAGAATAACAACATGGTCTCCAATGGGAAAAGCTACCCGCTTGACAATCTGAATATATGTTTACTAATTGCAGGTAACTTTGCATTAGTTGCTTCTGACCTTCAGTTAATATGGAAGAAACATTTCGCGGGGCTTTGCGTGAGCTGTGAAT
The DNA here is from genome assembly GCF_001447785.1 of Gekko japonicus. Lineage (NCBI taxonomy): Eukaryota > Metazoa > Chordata > Lepidosauria > Squamata > Gekkonidae > Gekko > Gekko japonicus. The sequence goes on along the minus strand of NW_015172026.1, from coordinate 166,227 downwards.
AAGTAAATTAATGAGTGCTAATGATGGCGCCAATCTGTTGCAAAACCAATTAACACAAATCAGGCAGTTGTTAGGATGAGTCTGAAGAAAGTTGCCTCCCTTCTTGGATTCGTGGAACAAAGTGGCATTTTTATCTTGCTGAATGGAAGGTATTGAGCTGGTGTACGGGGTTCTTTCCCCCCAATAAATCAGATTATTGAGAGGGGCGAACAACACAGGATTGACTTGCAATTGACTTTGTCAGTTTTTTAACAAAGTAACATCAAGTAAATTTTAAAAAAAGACCACGCCTCGAGTGATTAATGCCCAAATGAGCGACTGATTTGGCATGGAAAACCGTGGCAGACGTCAACGTGACCTACAGGCCAAGTATTAATTGGGACTTCTTGGGTCTTTGTAATTAACAACTGACTGCAAACAAAAGAGGTGCAGGCATTCAGGGGGCTTGTATCCCTGTGTCCTGGGCAAGGGCTGCCATTTGAGGAAGGCTTCCCTCCCTCTCTTCTGCAGCATTTCAGACAATTTATGAATGTTCTTTAGAGTTGCAAAGTGTCTTACCTGGCGCAGCGGGGGAGAGTCAGTCCCAGCTCGGGACATTGAGTTTTCAGGCTGATTGCTAGAGCGTCACCCGGCGACTTGCCCAGCGTGATGACGTCACTTCTGGGCGACGTCATCCCCCTGGGCACATCGGCCCGATCTGGGCACTTTAGGGGTGGGGTTCCCCCCGCCAGCCGGATCTGGACTGGCGTGTTGGGGGCCCTTTGGTCGGGCAAACCCCCGGCCCCCCAGGGGACTTGGCAGCCCTAATGTTCTTCAATCATTCTGGCCAGCTCACTGGTTCTAAATACCTGTTTAATATATGATAGATTAGGATCCAGCATTGGATTCTGGGCCCAACCTAAGGTTGGTTGTGCTGTTTTTATTTTATGTTTAAGAACGTAAGAACATAAGAGACGCCAATGTTGGATCAGGCCAATGGCCCATCCAGTCCAACACTCTGTGCCACACAGTGACCAAAAATACCAGGTGCCATCAGGAGGTCCAGCAGTGGGGCCAGGACATTAGAAGCCCTCCCACTGTTGACCCCCCCCCCAAGCACCAAGAACACAGAGCATCACTTGCCCCGGAGACCCTATCTATACCTTGTGGCTAATAGCCACTGATGGAACTCTGCTCCATATGTTTATCTAATTCCCTCTTGGAAAACAGAGGGCAGAAAGAACGGAGAATGCAGGAAGGCTGCGGTGACTGGCAGGAGGACTGAAGGGTGGAGACAGGTATCGATGGCATCATGCGATGTTGCAATGTCGTTTCCAGCCAAAAAGCAAGACGCGACACCACTACGTTGCACGACTGGTGTTGTCAACCTCCAGGTGGGGCCTGCAGATTGGCCACTTTTACAATTGATCTCCAGACTACAGAGGTCAGTTCTCTTGGAGAAAATGGCTGCTTTGAAGGGTGAACTCTATAGCATTGAACTATGCTGAGGTCCTTCCCCTCCCCAAACCCCACCCTCTCCAGGCTCCAGCCCCCCATATCTCCAGGTATTTCCCAGCTTAGAATTCTCTTGATCTCTATGGTGTTTACCACAGAGTTTGGGAGGATTCCTAGAGTATTACACTCAGAGGTCATTTCCTGCAGGAGTGCACAGGAGCAGAGCTCTGGCAGTAAAGAGCCCAGGGGGCAGGCATATACAAAAAGCCCCACCCCCTGCTCCCAGCAGCCCTCAGTCAGAGCAAGAAGCAGCCAGGTAAGTTGCAGAGCTCCCCCCAGCCCCACGGTCCAAAACAGTCCAGTGGCACCTTTAAGACCAAGTTTTATTCAGGTACAAGCTCTCCCTCCTCTGCGAGGACAGATCTGCACGCCCCCCCCCCTCCCAACAGCTAGCAATCCAAAACAGTCCAGTGGAGCCTGAGTGTGAGTGCTGCCTTCTGACACACTTCCAGTGACGTCAGGGGGTGTGGCATATGCAAATAAGTTATGCTAATGAGCTCCTGCACCTCTTTTTCTACAAAATGACCCCTGATTACACTGATGTCACTGCCATATTTTCAGTCAGAAATTACATTACTGCATTCTTTAATGTGTCAGTCCAGGTGTGAATGCAGCTATAGCAATTTAATTTATTATCAATAGCATTGCAACCATGTCCTTGTTTTGGTGATCCGGGTTAAACAGAATGGTTTGGGGGGGGCTTGTCTACAATCAGTATATTGTTACGACTGGGATATATTGTAAGATATAGCATTAAATTTGCTGGAAGATTGGTGCATGAGAATATGCACAGAGCCAGAAATGTGTTCGTGTCCGGGGAACCAGAAGAGCACAGTGAAGGTGAAAGGAAGACGGGACTTATGGCTGCATTATGTGAGCTGAA
>NW_015172026.1:144563-163790 GCF_001447785.1 Gekko japonicus | reverse complement strand
TGATTGCTCTCCTGTTTCAGATGCAGAATATTTGAAGAGAATGACTTCTTCTGGGTTGGGGGGGGGATGGGAGAAGTGAAAACTACAAAGCCGGGTGTACTGTGCTTACAAAGCATAATTCCTTCTACACCAGCGTCAGCTGCTTCAGCCTCTCCTGAGACACGGGCTCAGGAATTTGGGACAAATTGTTCATCCCCATCCCCAATCAATTCTCTGGAGAAAACGAATACATTTCTCAGGGGGTGGCAGTGCTTAGAGCCTCGGACTGCGATCTGGGAGCGAGCTTCAGAGGCCCTGCCCTGGTTGCGATTCATCCATCGTCCCCAAATCAATGCCTTGGATTGTTTGATGTCCTGGGATCACGCTTTTGGCAGCTCGGAGGGCACAGAGGAGTTGAATGCCAAGCTCTATAACACCTGCCAGAGCAAGGTGGGGAAGGTCTTCATTCTCATATAGAGGCTGGAGAAAGGTGGTTTAAAATGTTTGTAAGAAAAGAGGCAGTGGAACCTGAACAAATGGGCCATGTTCCTTGGCCCAAGTTGAGAGCAGTGTGACGTAATGGTTAGAGTGCTGGATTCAGATCTAGGAAAAGAAAATGACAAGTGGTCTGATGAGGACTAAGAATCAGAGGTCATTTCGGGGGGGATCACGGGGGATCGCCGTTCCCCTGGGTGAGGTACGGGGGGCGGGGCACATGATGAAGCCCCGCCCCCTGCTTCCGGCCGCCCCGCTTCCGGCCCTCATTCAGCCAGGAGGAGGCAGGAGAAGAGGGAGGGTAAGTTGCTTCCTCCCTGCCTCTCCCCACCCCTGCCTGCCTGGGGCCAGGGAGGGCCTTCGCGGGGCTTCCTCGCACTCCCGCCGGCCTTGCAGGTCCACCGCCGGGCCTCTCATGGGGCTCGGCAGTGGAGCTGCAAGGCCGGCAGCGGCGGCCGGGACCGTTGGGGGCGGGGTGTGTGGCCTTATGACACACTTCCGGTGATGTCAGCGGGTGTGGCATATGCTAATGAGTTATGCTAATGAGTTCCCCTAGCTCTTTTTCTACGAAACGACCCCTGCTAAAAATGAAAAGTGCTGAGGGCAGATGAGTGCCGGTTAAAGAGGGCCAGTATGGTGTAGTGGTTAGAGTGCCTGGACCTGGGTGCAAGTTCCCATTCTGCCATTGAAACCTTGCTGGGTGACCACGGGCCAGTCATAGTCTGCAAACGATAGGGTTGCCAGCTCTGGGTTGAGAATTACCTGGAGATTTTGGGGGTGGAGCCTGAGGAGGGGAGGGATTGTGGAGGGGAGGGATCTCGGCAGGGCACAATGCCATAGAGTCCACTCTCCAAAGCAGCCATTTTCTCCAAGGGAACGGATCTCTGTCATCTGGAAATCAAATGTAATACCAGGAGATCTCCAGGCCCCACCTGGAGGTTGGTAACCCTCCCTACCTCACAGCTCTTGTGAGAATAAGATGGAGGACAGAATGATGTAAGCTGCTTTGGGTCCCCATTAGGGAGAAAAGAGGGGTATCCACTAAGGAAATAAACAAATAACGTTGCAAAGAGAACACTGGATGGCTAGTCAGACTCGGGCAAGCATGAAAATTAGGTCCCCTGTAGCATGGTTATGGTTGCCAGCTCTGGTTAGGGAAATACCTCAGCAGGTTATAATGTCCTTGGGTCCACCCTCCAAAGCAGCCAATTCCTCCAGGGGAACTGATCTCTATCACCTGGAAATCAGCTGTAATACCAGAAGGTCTCCAGGCCCGATCTGTAGGTTTGGCAACCCTAAGCATGGCAGGGGTTAAAAATGGATCCTAGCAGAGATGGAGGCTCAGTTATAGGTATGTACAGAATGAGATAGGGGTTAGCGACAGGAGGCCCAAGGCCTAGGATTGCCAGGTCCCCTCATTGCTCCGGCTTCAGCTGATCAACGGGGACCATGTGGCCCACTGACCAACTGGTAAAAAAAGGTAAAGGTTCCCTTGCTCGAAAGCCAGTCGAGTCCGACTCTAGGGATGCGGTGCTCATCTCCGTTTCAAAGCCAAAGAGCCAGCGCTGTCCGAAGACGTTTCCGTGGTCATGTGGCCGGCATGACTAAACACCGAGGCGCACGGAACGCTGTTACCTTCCCACTGAAGTGGTACCTGTTTATCTACTTGCAATTTCTTGCTTTCGAACGGCTAGGTTGGCAGGAGCTGGAACTAGAGATGGGAGCTCACTCCGTCATGCGGCACCCGGGTCTCGAACTGCTGAACTACTGACAACTGGAGGGCCCTTTAAATCCAACAGGAAGGAGGGAGAGGGGTGCTTGGGTGGGTGGTCACTCTTGGAGGTGGGGCTTGAGGGCAGGGCTTCCCCCACCGGCCAGCTGGCTGGGGGGGGGCAGATTGAAGCCCCCATAAGCAGGGGAGCCCCCACCTGGACCTGGGGGCCAGCAACCCTACCAAGGCCCAAGCGAACCCGAAAGAATTCATCTGCTCTCCCCGCAGCCTTTATCTCAAAGAGGCCAACCTGAGCACATATATGCTATAATGTACCTCAGCCATCTTCTCACAAGCTGAGACTAGGGCAAGCGGCTCTTTCACTCTCTCTCCACTAGGTCAACCCGAGAGAGACTTTAGCAAAGGGCAGACTCCTCCCCAAACCCTGCCTTCTACAGACTTCGCCTCCACATCACCAGCATCTTCCCGACCCTGAGTTGGCAATCCAGCTCACTAGGTGAGGGTTGCCAGTTCCAGGTTGGGAAACACCTGGAGATTTTGGGGGTAGAGCCTGAGGAGGGTGGAGTTTGGGGAGAGGAGGGAATTCAGTAGGGTATGATGCCGTAGAGCCCACCCTCCAAAGCAGCCATTTTCTCCAGACAAAAATGATCCCTGTTGCCAGGAGATCCGTCGTAATAGCAGGAGACCTTCAGCCACCACCTGGAGGTTGGCAACCCAACACTAGGCAGGTCAAATTTCACGCCCCAGCTATGATACAGTGAAATGGTGAGCAGCTACAGTGCCTTAGGGTTGGTAACCTCCAAGTGGGCCCTGAAGATCTCCTGATATTATAACTGATCTCCATATGACCAAGATCAGTTCCCCTGGAGAAAATGGCTGCTTTGGAGGGTGGGCTCTATGTCATCATATCCTGCTGAGGTTCCTCCCCTCCCCAAACCCCACTCACCTCAGGCTCCACCCCCCCCCCCAAATCCCCAGGTATCTTGGCGGGTTTGAATCTCCCGCCACGGTCCCATTGGTTCCCCCAGTGGAGGGACTAGGATGCTAGTCCCCATTGTTGTCCAGGACTGAAGCTCAGGCGTGTGCGCTGACCTCCGATGGCGGTCAGTGGACACAACAAGCTGGCAACCCTATGCCTAAGGGAAGGACTCTGTTGCTATTTGCCATGGGGGAGAAAAAGGCTAAAATGCCTTTTGTCCATGGCTCAGTTGGTGTGGGAATGTAATGTACTCCGCCATTACCACATGCGCGACCGTTGGGCCATGCGGTCAAGCAAAGCCCTGAAGCTTCGCTCCGATAGAACAATAGCCAAGCGGATCCTAGCCCGCACCTATCAGAGGGCCAGGTCCGCAGCCGAGAGCCTATGGGACTCTCGGCTACTGTAAATAGCCTATAGGGTAGTAGGGGGTGTGTTTGGGTGAAGGGTTTCTGTGCATATATACCGGCCTGCGAGCCGGCTGTCCTTGTCTTGTTCCAACTGAATAAAAAGTACTTTGCTGAAATCACTCCACGTTTCTCAGTACTTTTCAGGGAATGACATAGAAGTATGATAGAACCAAAGTTGCTGACGACTCAGAATTGTGAATAACAAACAGCTGACAGTCTTCAGCAAGACCCCCTTGTCTATAGGCTAGGCATGCATGCCAAATGCACAAATCTGTTGCTCAAAAGAAAAAAAGGTGTGCGTGCATGTCCCGTCTTAATAACATTGTTGCCTGTCACATCCCACCACATCCTAGGTTGGGGTATGAAGCAAGGGAGCCTGGGAACACCTTCAAGGGAGGCTGCACCATAGCTACCAGGGGGAGGGAAAGGCAAGACCAGGCTCCAAAGGCACTGAAAGGGCAGGCAGGGGCATCAACTGCCTGTATGAGCCTCCTCGGAAATAAAGGCTGCCTCATGAGTATAGACCTCTTTGGGAGTAAAAGCCCTCTCAGCCAAAGAGCCATTGAGTGGGTGTGGCAGGAGGAAGGGCGAATAAAAAGGCCAGCCCGGGAGGAAAGACAGCTTCATGGCAAGAGTAGGTAGCCAGATAGCTGGTCTTGATGATCAGATGGGGTTGGATTAAACGGAATTTACTTCTGTGTAGATCTGCTTAGGTTTTCTCCCTGAAATATGCCTTCAAGTTGCAGCAGTCTTATGGTAACCCCATCGGGTTTTAAAGGCAAGAGGCGGCTTGCCTTTGACTGCCTTGCTGTAGCAACCCCAGCCTTCCTTAGTGGTCTTCGCCAGGGCTAACCCTGGGTAGTTTCCAAGATTTTACAAGATTAAGCTAACTTCTAATATCCAGCTCATGACAGTTAAATATATTAACTGATTAAAGCCATTTTTCTTCCAGCATCCACATGAAACTCAGTGATATAGTGATTTTTGAAACCGCAGCAGTCTTATGGTAACCCCATCGGGTTATAAAGGCAAGAGGCGGCTCAGTGATATAGTGATTTTTGAAACTGTACATAATCTAATGTTTCCGCAAAAAGTTTTTGGCAAATGGGTCCCTTTACCGTGCTACATGAAGCCGACTCAAAAGCTTGCATGATTGAGGATTGTTGGTTGATGCAAACTCAAAGGGTGCTTTCTCTTGCCCCTGTATTGCATTCTTCTTACGGACCAGCTTACTCCTGTCAAAAGCAGACTGCGGCCATTTTCGCGGAGGCATCAGCGAGGTGTGACGTCGTAACCCATGACGTCATAACGATTCCCACGAAGATGACATCAGGGACACTGTGATGACGCTTTCATTCCCTTTAGAAGGGAGGATCTGAGGTCTTCCCACCCTTCTTTATCTCATCATCATACCTCCGCGTGCGCGTAGTGGGAGAGAGCGTTGCTAAGCGAACGGGCGGTTGCTAGGGTCCAGTTGCTAGGGCTATGAGAGAGGAAGGGGGAAAGTGTTTCCGGTGCGCCTGGGTTTGACCAGGAAGCGCTTCCTAGCGGGGTTGCAGCGTGAAGATGGCGGCGGAAGAGCCTCAACAGCAGCCGGAGCCCGTCGGAGGGGACACCGATGGTAACGAAGGGGGGAAGGTTCGGGGGTCGTTAGTATGAGCGGGGGGGCTCCTTGTCCTGTCTCCATGGCAACACCCGCTTCCGGCCTGGAGCTCACTGTTCTCTGGAAGGGGTCCCCCCTCACGTTCCACGGACCCCCGTCCCTGCCTGCATGGCAAGGAGACCCCTGGACTGCCCTTCTGGCTCGGCCTCACGGTCTCCTTGGCAACGGTTTCCCCCCACTCCCCTCAGTGGAGCTGGGCCCTGAAGGCTCCTGTCTCCATGGAAATGGCGCCCCCTTTCTCTATTCCACCCCCCCTCTTTAGGACGCAGGCGCCAAAGGCCGGACCCTGCTAGGCCTCCCCCTCCGCCCGGTTTCCATAGAAACGCCCTTTCCCTCGCCGGGGAAACCCCTGGAGAAAAAGACAATTCCTCTCCCTTTTATGTCTAGTTTTAAGTATCAGTCTTGAGATAGGGCCAGTTCCTGGGGAGAGAGTGTCCCCTCAGATGCATTGCCCCCATCGTCGCAGAGGGCCCCAGTGGTTGGTGCATCAGCATGGGACTGGGCGAGACCTGGGTCCACTTCTGTGCTCAGCCATAACATCTTCTGGGTGACCTTGGACTCTTCCCCCTCTCAGTCTCGCTTACTTCATGTTGAGAAGATGGAAGATGGCATGCCCACCCGTGTCTACAGCTAGGGTTACCAGCCTCCAGATAAGGCCTGAAGACCTCATAGAATTGCAGCTGATCTCCAGACTATGGAGATCAGTTCCTCTGGAGGAAATGGCAGCTTTGGAGGGCAACCTCTGTGTCATCACATCCCCGCTGAGGTCCCTCCCCTTCCCAGCGGCCACTGCAGATCTCCAGGCAATTCTCAAGCCAAAGCTGGCAACCCTGTCTGCGGCTGTGATCATCTTAGAGCAGTACCACTTCAGTATCTGACAAAGTAGTAGGATCTTCGAGAAGAGTTCCTGTTCTTTTGATATATTTCATTCTGGCTTGTCTTACAGTGCAGCTAAAACCTTTTTGAGAACAGTTTACAGGTTTATTACTAAGAAGTCCCTGCTCCCAATGAGCTTACAGTCTTGATCTTGACAGGGGACACAGCAGCAGAGTAAGGGCAGAAAGCCGAGGTCAGTGGGATGCAGGTGGGGTTGCCAAAGCCTCTGGAATTATAACTGATCTCCAGACAGAGATCAATTCCCTTAGTGAAAATGACTGCTTTGAAGCACGGACTTTACGGCATTGTAGCCTGCTGAGGCCCCTCCCACTACTCTCCTTCGGCTCCAGCCCTGAATCTCCAGGGATTTCCTAACCTGGAGGCTGCAACCCTAGGTACAGGTGAGCAAAGGAAGATAACAGCAAACCATTGCCCACCCAGACTGATGCTGTCTATTTGGATGGGCAACAGCTCTTCAGGGACGCAGGCAGATGTCTTCCCCGGCTCTACTACCTGAGACTTTTTAACTGGAGATGCTGAGGACTGAGGCTAGGATTTTCTACCTGCAAAACATGTGCTCTGTCAGTGAGCCATGGCTGCTCCTTAAGAGTGCATATGCTTAGGCTTGGCTACAGTTGAGGGTGAGGATTAAGGGGTTGAGGGAACATCCTCAGGTGAAGAAGCTCTAGGCATAAGGGAGAATGGGTGGAGTAGTTTTCAACCTGTTCTGTTCTAGCCCCTGCTTCTTAACTGCAGCCTGCAAAATGCAATCCACTTTTATTCTAATTTTTAAAGAAAATCTGGCCTGCTTTTATGCCTCCAGCTCACTAGATGTAAAAGAGGACAGGGCTCCTATACTTTTAAGTGAAAATGGCATTCAGGGAGAAACACCTTGTCCAAAAGGGGTGTTGAAAGAAGATTCCTTCTTCTAAACCATTACAGGAGGCCTGCCCTCTTTTACTGTGGGACAGTCTTCACCTGTCTTTCACTTTAAAACAAACTGCACGAAATGGGGGTGATGCAACTGGATATGTCAAGGTGCTACTCACTTATTGGTCCCAACCGTACAAGTAAAAACAAATAATAGGGTGGCAGAAATTCCTTTTCTGTTGAACAGAGTTACAGTGTCTTTTTTTTTTTGCCCTGCTCTCCTTCCTGTACTTTTAGAAGCCTTAACACATAGCAGTTTAGCAGGTGACTCTATTTCCCCCAATTATTTGTCTCAGTTCAGGGACTAGGCCAAGCCAGGGTTCAGAGTGACATACTGTTGGCAAATCATGGCTTAGAGCTGCTTGTCTGCTTTCGCTTTCCCTCTGGTTTAGAGCAGTTTTTCTGCTTTCATTTCCCATCTGCTCAGCCTTCCTGTTTCCAAGGGCAAGTAGCCTCCAGAGGCAGAAAAGTAGGTTTTTATACTGTGTTTTTCTCTACCTTAAGGAGTCTCAAAGTGGCTTACAGTCACATTCCCTTCCTCTCCCCACAGCAGGCAACTTGAGAGGCATGTGCAACAGATCTAACTCTGGTTTAAGGCACAGACCATGGTTTGCAAACCTGCTTCAGACCAGAGGTTCCAGTGCACATCCTCTGCCAATTGCAGAGTATGATTTGTTAATTCAGGCATATACCAAACCATAGCTTGCTGTCTGAACTGAGACTTTGTCTCCATGCTGATGACCACAGGAATAAACAGCTTTAAAAGGGGACTAGATAGATTCATTGAGGACAAGTCTAGCAATGGTTACTAGTCATGGTGACTGAGGGGAACCTCCACATTCAGAGGCACTAAGCCTCTGAATCCCAGAGCGAGGAGGCAACATTGGGGGAAGGCCTCTATACCCTGTTGTTGGAGGAACTGGCTGGTCACTGTGTGAGACAGGATGTTGGACTAGAGGGACCATTGGTCTGATCCAGCAGGGCTCTTCTTATGTTCTTACGCCAGGAAATACCTCCCCTATGCAATTTGTGCAGCACCTGTCTGAGAACCTTGGGAGAACCTTGGGAGATGAGCCCCCAGTGTGCAGCACCTGTCTGAGAACCTTGGGAGCATTTTGTGGTGAACAGATCTCCTAAAAAGATGAGCCCCCATTTTTCTTGCCCTAACTGTGCAGTTTGTTGCAGTTTATAGTGTGAATCTTGCATTTCCAAACTCCAAGGATGGAACCCACACTGATTCCTCTCTTTAAGGACCCCCCCATTTTCCTTTGAACATTTCCAAGCTCTCCTGTTGCCTTTCCTCAAGAAGAACTGGGGAAGAGTTTCACTCAACAGTGTGGAAAGACCCAAATTCCAATCCCCACTCTGCCAAGAAACTCCCTGAGAGATCTTGGGCCCTTTGCAGGTGCTCAGCCTAACCTACCCCACAGGGTTGTTTGAGGATAAACTGAGGAGAGAATAACTTGTGTCGCCCTGAGCTACTTGGGGAAAGGGTGTGATAGATATGTAGATGGATATCTAGAAGATAGATAGTGCTCTAGATAAACAGTCCCCAGCGGAAGAGGCCTTTGGAGGGCCATATGCATACTTCACCCCACCATTTCTCTAGGGGAAAGGTTTTTCCCTCTTGGCACTGGATCATGAATGTCCTGTGGCCTAGAGGATCTGACACCCACCACGTGCAGTATCAAACATGCATGATCCCTCTGCACTAGACACAGATACTGTGTCTTGAGAAGTCCTATTTGTGTCTGTTGCATTCCTGTACAGTGTGGTACAGTATGCTCATGTGGTGGTTGGTGCAATGTCTGTCTGCATTTTTATCCTACCTATTGCCCATGTATGTTTTCCCTTCCTCAATTGATCCTTGTAACAACCTGGTTGGGATAAAAGAGAGGGAGTAGCCAAGGTCAACCTGCAAGACACCTGGTGGCCAGTGCTCCCTCTAAGCTGAGGAGTCTCGTGAGCAAAAATTCTACTTTGTGAGCTACTGGCATTAAAATTGTGAGTGAGCAATTTGGCTACTGGAGCCATCCTTCCTGAGTGAGCCGGAGGCTAAAAAACTGTGAGCTAGCTCACACTAACTCAGATTAGAGGGAACACTGCCAGCAGCAGAATGGGGATCTTATTGTCTCTGCTCTGATCACATCATGATTAGATTACCACAGCCTGCTTGAAGACAGTTCGGAAAGTCCATTTGCTTCAAAATATGGCAGCTACAGTACTGTCTGGTACAGTTCATAGTATCGTGCTGGTAACAAAAAGAGTTTGATTGGCTACTAATTTGTATCCTGGTACAATTCAGACTGCTGATACTTTTAAAGCCTTAAAAGAGCCAGTTTGGTGTAGTGGTTAGGAGTGTGGACTCTAATCTGGGAGAATTAGGTTTGATTCCCCACTCCTCCACATGCAGCTGCTGGTGTGACCTTGGGTCAGTCACAAGTTCTCTCAGAGCTGTTCTCTCAAGAGCAGTCCTCGAAAGAGCTCTCTCAGTTCCACCTACCCCACAGGTTGTGGGGAAGGGAAAGGAGATTGTAAACCGCTCTGAGACTCCTCCAGGTAGTGAAGGGCAGTGTATAAATCTAATTTTTCTTCTTAGAATCATAGGATCACAGATTTGGAAGGGCCATACAGACCATCTAGTCCAACCCCCTGCTCAATGCAGGATCAGCCCTGAGCATCCCTGACAAGTGTTTGTCCAGCCACTGCTTCAAGACTGCCAGTGAGGGGGAGCTCACCACCTCCCTAGGCAGCTGATTCCACTGCTGAACTACTCTTACTGTAAAAAAGTTTTTCATAATATCCAGCCGGTACCTTCCCGCCCTTAATTTAAACCCATTATTGTGAGTCTTACCCTCTGCTGCCAACATGAACAGCTCCCTGCCCTCCTCAAAGTAACAGCCCTTCAAATACTTAAAGAGAGCCATCATGTCCCCACTCAACCTCCTCTTCTCCAGACTGAACATTCCCAAGTCCCTCAGCCTTTCCTCCTAGGGCTTGGTCTCCAGGCCTCCGATCATCCTCATCGCTGTTCTCTGCACCCGCTCCATTCTGTCCATGTCCTTTCGGAAGTGAGGCCTCCAGAACTGCACACAAGACTACAGGTGCGACCTGACCAATGCAGTGTACAGCAGGACTACAACATCTTGTGATTTGGATGTTATGCCTCTGTTGATACCTCCCCAAGACTGCATTAGCCTTTTTTGACACTGCATCACACTGGCTGCTCATATTTAACTTTCGGTCTACCCTTACCCCAGGATCTTGTTCACACACACACACTGCTACTCAGAAGTGCATCCCCTGTTCAGTATGTGTGTTCATTTTTGTTATCCAAGTTTGTTACCCTTACCCATTTTGTTACTCAGCACTTATCCTTGTTAAATTGCATCTTGTTCACATCCGCCCACTTTTCCAGCATGTTCAGATCTTGTTGAATTCTATATGTTCTGGTGTGTTCGCTGCTGCTCCCAATTTAGTGTCATCTTCAGATTTAATGAGCAGCCCCTCCACAGCCTCATCCAGATAATTTATAAAAATACTGAAAAGTACCGGGCCCAGAACGGAGTCCTGTGGCACCCCAGTGGACACCTCCCTCCATTTAGACGAAATGCCACTCACAACTATTCTCTGAGTGTGGTTCTCCAACCAGTTCTCTATCCACCTAACTATCCTAGAGTCCGGTCCACAGTCCTCTAGTTTACCCATCAGAACATCATAGAGAACCCTGTCAAAAGCTTTACTGAAATCCAGGTAAACAAAATCAACAGCATTCCCTTGATCCAGTAAGCTTGTCACTCGATCAAAGAAGGAAATGAGGTTGGTTTGGCAGGACCTGTTGGGGACAAATCCATGCTGACTTCCCCAGATCACCAAGTTGTCCTTTAGATGCTCGCAGACTGATCCCTTTAAAATCTGCTCCAGTATCTTCCCTGGGACAGAGGTCAGAATGATCCAATGAACTTGAAATTCACTGCCACAGGAAGTGGTGGTGGCTACAAGCATGGACGGCTTCAAAAGGGAATTAGATAAGCATATGGAGCAGGGGTCCATCAGTGGCTATTAGCCACAAGGTATAGATAGGGACTCTGGGGCAAGTGATGCTCTGTCATCTTGGTGCTTGGGGGGGGTCAACAGTGGGAGGGCTTCTAATGTCCTGGCCCCACTGGTGGACCTCCTGATGGCACCTGGTATTTCTGGCCACTGTGTGATACAGAGTGTTGGACTGGATGGGCCTTTGGCTTGATCCAACATTGGCGTCTCTTATGTTCTTATGATTGGCCTGTAGTTTCCTGGGTCATCCTTCCTTCCCTTTTTTGAAAATTGGGATAACTTCTGCCTTCCTCCAGTCTTGTGGCACGTCTCCCTTCCTCCAAGAGGTCTGGAAGATTAAGGACAAAGGCTCTGCAAGCTCTCTAGAAAGTTCTCTGAGCACTCTTGGGTGTATACCACCTGGCCTGGGGGATTTGTACTCATTCAGTGCAGTCAGGTGCTTCTCAACTACCTCTCTGTCCGTGTCAACCAGCAGCCCAGATGCTGTGACCTGCCTGCTACCATCTCTAGAGGAGCCGGTTCTCTTCTTCAGGGGGAAAAACTGAGGCAAAATAGGCATTGAGCCTTTCTGCTTTCTCTCTGTCCTCTGTCAGAGTTTCTTCATTTTCATCCAGCAGTCGGGCCCATTGCTTCTTTTATCTTGCGTTTGTTCCTAACATATCTGGACCTCCTGATGGCACCTGACAGGGTGTTGGACTGGATGGGCCATTGGCCTGATCCAACATTGGCTTCTCTTATGTTCTTATGTTGTAGCAAGCCTCTCTGGCCAGCTTTAGCTCACTGTGAGCTTTGGCCTCTTTGATGGCTGACCTACAGTGCCTAGCAACCCACAGATACTGAGCCAGTTTGGTGTAGTGGTTAAGTGTGCAGACTCTAATCTGGGAGAACCAGGTTTGATTCCCCCACTCCTCCACTTGCACCTGGTTGGATGACCTTGGGCAAGCCATAATTCTGGCACAGCTGTTCTTGAAAAAGAGCAGTCTCTGTCAGAGTTCTCTCAGCCCCACCTACCTCACAGGGTGTCTGTTGTGGGGAGGGGAAGGGAAGGGAAAGGCGTTTGTAAGCCTCTCTGAGACACCTTTGGGTAGTGAAGGGTGGAATATAAATCCAATTTCTTCTTCTTCTTTAGAGGTATGTCCTGGCCTCCATTTCTTGAACATTTCCTCTGTCTCCCTTAGCACATCACGCAGTTCTGTGTTCATTCACACACCATGTTTCCTTCTTGTTGGAATAACGACAGCTTGAGCTTGTAAGAGCTCTTGTTTTAGGAGAGCCCTCCCTTCACTTGCTCCTTTCCCTTCCAGCAGTGTTGTCCATGGAATGATTCTCATCATACCTCTGAGTTTAAAGTCTGCCTTACTGAAATCTAACGTACATGTGTGGTTATGAACTTCCTTGATCTCCCACAGCAAAAGGAATTCTAGCAGGACATGGTTACTTCCCCCTAAGGTCCCCACCACCTTCACCCAATCTAGCATCTCTTGCCTGTTGGTCAGTATTAAGTTGAGTATGGCTGAGCCCCGTGTAGCTTCCTCCACCATTTGATGAAGAACGTTGTCATCCAGACAGGTGAGGAGGTTGCATGACTGTGGATGCTTTGCAGAGTTTGTCTCCCTGCACACATCAGGGAAGTTGGAGTCACCCATAACTACCAGGTCATGTTGTTTGGATAGCCTGTCAAGCTGTCCAAGGAGGGCAGCACCCACCTCCTCATCCTGGTCAGGAGGTCTGTACAGACTCCAGCCACAATACTGCTTGTCTTTCCTTCCCTTATCCTCACCCAGATACTTTCCACTGGGCTGTTGCCCACCTCCTGCAGTATTTCCTGGCAAACAAACCCTCTCTTCACATACAGAGCCACTCCACCTCCTCTTCGACCCTTTCGGTTTTTCTTGAGCAACTCGTATCCATCCACTACTACATTCTAGCTCTTCCTTCTTGTTACCCAAGCTTTGAGCATTGGTACATAGACACCTGAAGCTCCACACCTTTGGCTCCGTTAGACCCAGCCGTCCCAGGTGGGCCTCTGTTTTTTGCTGTCCATTTAAATCCCTGTGTTGGTCTTCTCCTTCCCCTTGTGCTGTCAGTTTAAAACCCACTTGATGAATCTCTCAAGGTTTCTGCCAAAAACGTTTTTCTCCAACCTTGACAGGTGAAGTCCATTGTGTACTAGTAGGTTGTCATCCAGAAAACCGAGCCCATGGTCCCAGAATCCAAATTGCTCTTGCTGGCACCTCCAGCGCAGCCAGTGGTTCACCTCCATTATCGTCTGTTCCTGTCGTATTCCTATAACAGGAAGGATGGAAGAGAACACCACCTGTGCTCCCATTCCGTTCAGCTTCTTCCCAAGAGCTTCTTCCTCTTCCTGATGGCACTGGTATTTCTGGCCACTGTGTGATACAGAGTGTTGGGCTGGATGGGCCTTTGGCCTGATCCAACATTGGCATCTCTTATGTTCTTATGTTCCTAAGCAGTCTGGGACCAGGCCTGCTTATTACTACGTGAAGCTGCCCAGCAGCTAAGATCTGCCTTCCCTGCATGCCCCTTCCCTTCAGAAATGAGGCAGAAGGCTCCCTGAGACAGGGCCTTCTCTGTGGTGGCACCTCAGCTTCACTGCACCCTCCCTGCGTCCCTTTGCCTGCTAATTTTAATTTTCGTAGGCATTTTGTGATTGGCTGATGGTGGTTTTTGGCTTACTTGATTTGTCTGTTTAGATTTGTCTTCTCTGGTCAGTATTTTGGTCCTCCCTACTGCCCCCTTCAGTAACATTGCTACCAATGCTCCCTCTAAGCTGTGGAGTCTTGTCAGCAAAAGTTCTACTTTGTGAGCGACTGGCATTAAAGTTGTGAGCAAGCAATTTGGCTACTACTGCATAAATCAGTTTGCTCTGGAGCCATCCTTTCTGAGCTAAGACAAAATTGTGTGAGCCGGAGGCTAGAGAACTGTGAGCTAGCTCACACTAACTCAGCTTAGAGGGAACATTGATTGCTACTCTGATTTCACTGTTATGGCCCTTGTTGTTGTTCAGTCGCACAGTCGAGTCCGACTCTTCGCGACCCCATGGACCAGATCATGCCAGGCCTTCCTGTCTTCCGCCGTCCTCTGAAGTTTGCTCAATTTCATGTTTGTTGCATCTATGACACTGTCTAACCATCTCATCCTTTGCCGTCCCCGTCTTCTTTAACCTTCAGTCTTTCCCAGCATCAGGGTCTTCTCCAGTGAGTGCTCCCTTCTCATTTGGTGGCCAAAGTATTTGAGCTTCAGTTTCATTATCTGGCCTTCCAGGGAACAGTCAGGGTTGATTTCTATTAGGATTGACTGATCTGATCTTTTTGCAGTCCAAGGGACAAGCCCTTAGTCCCTTTGATTATTTGTTGTTGTTAGATTAACTGTTCTGGGTTTTGTATGTAGAGTTTAACTGTTCTGGGTTTTGTATGTAGAGTTTTGGTCTGTCGTTCCCATTTTAAACAAAGGTTTTCTTGCTGTTCCGCTTGCTTCTTTGATGCTGGTTTGATCTTTTGCAAGCCAGCGTGGGTATAGCCTTTTAGTTAAGGATGCAGGGTAATAATATTTTGAAGCGATAGAAGCTTAGGAGAAGATGAAGACAGACGCCTAATGAAGAGTCAGGGAGGTTATGTGGAATCTGTGTGGTCCCGAACCGTAGCAGCCCCATGGGCCTTTGAACCTGCTGTGTTCTCCTCTGTCCTGAGGCAGTCCAGGGCCTTCTTACAAATCCTTCAAGGACTCAGATCCCTGGCTGCATGTGTGAGACCCGCTGGCGGAATCTCACTTGATTGGCTGCCTGAAGATCGGGGGTCCCTGACTCTTTTGAGCCTGTGGGCCCTCTTCGAATTCTGACACAGTGTGGTGGGCGCAGCCACAGAACGACTGCTGCAAGAGGTGGAGCCAGCCGGCCACAAAAGGGCCGTTGTGGCTGACCTGCAGTCACACAGTGAAGATCCTTGTGCTGTGGTGGCCGCCGCCGCCAAAACAGCATTCTGAAAACCTGTACAGCCAATCAAATTTCCACTGGCCAATGAGAAACCTTGCTGGGCAAAAGCCTCACATGGCTGTACCTGCTTTCTAAAAGGACTTGGTGGGCACCACTGAAGGTTTTGATGGGCGCCTTGCCTTCCACGGGCACCACGTTGAAGAACCCTGCTGCAGATGCTGTCTGCTGACTGAAGGTTATATTTAAGTTGGTGCTTCATCAGGCATTGACCATGAAGGTTGCTCCAGGCTTGGGGCTCTTTCAGTAACAGCTTTGGTCTTGATCCTTCCACTTCTTTTTACAGGAACTTTTGATGGTTCTCCCCATTAGGGCTCCCCTCCCCCCTTTTTTAAAGATTGCTGCCTTGTGTTTTTCTGCAAAGTGAGGGTCTTGGGATTGTTACCTGCATCCAGTAGCTCTGTTCCTGAGCTAGTGAGCTGTATAATTTTTGCATCAGACAAATGAAACTTTCCTTCTCCTCACTTCTTCAAGAGGTAGCTAAGGATCTTTAGTAGAAACCTCAGCACCTTTGCTAATAAATAGTCCCATATGCCCCAGAGTTCTTAGGGGGATGCCAGGCTGGTTAACGGTGTAAATCTGAGATGTTTGTAGTATGGATGTACCCAGTGTGGGGCTTCCTGTTTTTCCACTATGCCTCACTGCCTGTAAGTAGAAATGGGAGTCTTCCTTCCTCTAGCTGGTGGGGGAAGAAGTTGGAGGAGGCCCTGAACCCAGATTCTTTTGTCTCAGGACTCTGAAGTTTCTGGCATCCCAGGATTATTCCTCCTTGGTAAGATTTCCAGGTCCTCTTGGCCGCTGGTGCTGGTGGGGGAAGAAGTTGGAGGAGGCCCCGAACCCAGATTCTTTGTCTCGGGACTCTGAAGTTCCTGGCGTCTAGGTCCTCTTGCCTGCTGGTGGGGGGTTGGGTTGCCAGCTCCACGTTGGGAAACTCCTGCAGATTTTGGAGCAGAGCCGGGGGGGGGGCGGGATCTCAGTGGGGTATAATGCATCGATTCCCTCCAGGGGAACTGATCTTTATAGTGTGGATATGACCTGAGATCCCCAGGCCCCACCTGGAGGCTGGCAACCCTGCTCCCTGGAATTGTAGCATCAGCAGCTTTATCAAGCACACGGGTTTTGCTTTCCTTTGGCACAGCGTCACCTTTGTCCCTTGGAGGGCCCTTTGGCACATCCTTGGTGGTGGATCTGGGCTGAGGTCTGCACGTGGAGGGGAGGCCATCCAGTTTCGCTGCTCTTCTGTTGCTTAGGAGTGAGGGGCGAGTTGGGAGTTGCAGGCGTTTGCTCCTGCCTCTCTGCAGTACCAGCAGGCCAGGAGTCGGGATGTCTCTCCGTTAATGATGTACGGCATGGAACGTCCCAGGCCGCTTCCTCGGCTCTCTGCAGTGTTGGCAGCGGCTCCAAGCAGATGATGCGAGAGAGAGAGAGAGAGAGAGAGAGAGAGAGCCTCTGGTGCCTGGCAGTGCTGCAGAGCAGACGAATTCCGTGCAGGCTTTGTGTGCGGTGTGGTGGTGGGGTACATGGTGGCTGAGCAAGAGGGCTGGAAATGAGCCAGTGTGGGCTTTGTGATTAGGACAAGGGAGGCTTGGGGTTTGAATCCTTTCTCTGCACTGAACTTTATATCATATATTCAGGACTTTGAAAAGGCTTTTGACAAGGACCTCACCAAAGGCTCCTGACTAAACTCAGCAGTCATGGGATAAGAGGACGGGTTCCCTTAGGGATTAAAAACTGGTTAAATGACAGGAAGCAGAGAGTAGGAATCAATGGACAGTTCCCACAATGGAAGAAAGTAACAATGCCGGACTAGATGGACCATTGGGCTCCTCATACGTTCCTGTTAAGCAACGCTGGGCCTAGCTTCAACCTAGGTTCATAAGGGGGAGATCCACAAATGCCCTCCTGAGTTCCTTGGAGGAAGGAGGAGGAGAGGAGGAGGAGATTGGATTTATGCTCTGCCCTTCACTTGGAGTCTCAGAGTGGCTTACAAACTCCTTTCCCTTCCCCTCCCCACAACAGACACCCTGTGAGGTGGGTGGGGCTGAGAGAGCTCTGACACAAACTGCTCTTTTTCAAGGACAGCTTTGCCAGAGCTTGTGACTGACCCAAGGTCACACCAGCAGGTGCAAGTGGAGGAGTGGGGAATCAAACCCGGTTCTCCCAGATTAGAGTCCGCACACTTAACCACTACACCAAACTGGATGTGTGTGAGAGAAAATGTGGCATTTATCAACATAAAATAAAACAGGAGTCTGGTGGCCAATGCCCCCACTAAACTATGGAGTCTTGTGAGCAAAAATTCTACTTTGTGAGCTCCTGGCATTAAAGTTGTGAGCAAGCAATTTGGCTGCTGCATAAATTAGTTTGCTCTGGAGTCCTCCTTCCTGAGCTAAGATGAAAATGTGTGAGCCAGAGGCTAAAAAACTGAGCTAGCTCACATTAACTCAGCTTAGAGGGAACACTGCTCGTGGCACCTTATCAAATCAAGCCTGAACTCTCCGTAGACACTGAAATGATCGAGCTGAGGCTATCATACTTTGGTCACATTATGAGAAGACAAGATAGACGGAAAGGACCGTAATGCTAGGAAAAGTCGAAGGCAGCAGGAAAAGAGGAAGACCGAAGATGAGAGGGATGGACTCAACCAAGGGAGCCACAAGGGCCCTCAGTTTGCAAGACCTGGGCAAGGCTGTTAAAAGATAGGACATTTTGGAAGACATTAATACATGGGGTCGCGGTAAGCCACTTGACGGCACTTAATGCACAGACAGAGTGGCACCTGAAAGACAGACAACATTTATTCCAGCCTTATGTCTTTAAGCATTCATCTTTAAGGTGCCACTAGACGTCTTTCCCCCTACGGACTGACATGGCTGCCCCTCTGGAATTGTCATCACAGATGCATTTTAGGTTTCTAGTCTAGATTTGTGTGTGTGTGTGTGTTGAAAGGTACATCTTTAGGATTTAAAAAAGGCTTTTGGAGGGGGCTGTTAAGCCACAGCTGACTTACAGTGACCCTGTAGGGCAGGTGTGTCAAACTCATTTGTTATGGAGGGCAGGATCTGACATAAATGGGACTTTGTCGGGCTGGGCCATGTGTGCAATAACATGTAATGCCAGGTAGTGGAGATATAAACTTTATAAAGGACACAAACATAAAAGTTTTTTTTTTACTTAAAATAAAAACATGCCTGAAATATTAGCATTCTTGAAATATTTTGTTTATTTAACAGTCTCTGATAACTGACACTTCTTGCTCTGAATTATTGCATCAAAATGTCTGTGCTGTAGCAATCTGGGAGGGGGAGGAGCCTCAGCCCAGTGCAGGGAGCAGAAGCTTGCCTATCTATCTGTGAAAGCAAGCTACAACGTAGCAGCAGCAAAACTGGAGGAAGAAGCAGGAGACAGCCAGTCCCTAGCGGGCCTGATAGAAGCCCTCGGGGGGGGGGCACATCTGGCCCCTGGGCCGCATGTTTGACACCCCTGCAGTAGGGTTTTCAGGGTAAGAGACATTAAGGGGTGGCTTGCCATTGCCTGCCTCTGCATAGCGACCCTGGACTTCCCTGGTAGTCTCCCATCCAAATACTAACCAGGACTGATCCTGCTTAGCTTCCCGGATCTGTAGAGATCAGACTAGCATATCTGTAGAGATCAGACTAGCATATATATGAGAGATAATAAAATGTTTTAAATAATGAGGATACCCTTGTGAACTCAGGACCAGTGTTCCTTCTAAGCTGAGTTAGTGTGAGCCAGCTAACAGTTTTTTAGCCTCCAGCTCACACATTTTTGTCTCCGCTCAGGAAGGATGGCTCCAGAGCAAACTAATTTATGCAGCAGCCGAATCGCTCGCTCACAACTTTAACGCCAGTAGCTCACAAAGCAGAATTTTTGCTCACAAGACTCCACAGCTTAGAGGGAGCATTGCTCAGGACCTCAGTTTCTTTTTTTCCCCCCCTGTTGTAACTTTAGAATAGCAAGCTTACACTTAACCTTCAGTGCCCGGAGGCCTTTGTAACCCTGCCGAGACCAGGATGGTGTGAAGGGCCCCTGAACTCATCTAGATTAATCTCTGTTCTCTTCCTCAGGGGTGAATTGCTTGGC
>NW_015172026.1:138361-144523 GCF_001447785.1 Gekko japonicus | reverse complement strand
CAGCAGGAGGAAAGCACTTGGGAGAAGAAAGATTGGTCTGCTGCCTCTGTCTTTGTGGGTTTTGTGTGTGTGTGTGTTGTGTTTCAGCTGATGGACATGGAGCCAGTGACTGAAACGTCTCATAGTATGTGTCCAGGGGTCATCTCCTCCACATCAGCTTCTTCCACAATAAGTTCGCTAGGCTTTAAGGTGCCTTTTTGGGTTTTTTTTTCCCTTTTAACTGGCTAACTCTTCCAGAAGCTCTTAAGGGATTCTTGGTTGACTGTTCCTGTATATCAATGGATGGCCGCAAAAATAGTTTCATTTTCACAAGGCTTTTGCCTAAAAGTTCAAACTGAGTATGTCTATGGCCCAACTTTTGTTCCACTCCCCAGTGGTGTCTGTATCCCCATATTACACTGGGTAACTCAGTAACTTCACCGGCCGTAAGGGGACTGTGCCCTTCTGGGCTGTCAGGAAGTGCTTAAAGACCTCTTGGCTGGTTCACATGTGCCCAGATAACTTTGATGGCTCTTGTGCAGCAGCTAACCCATGTGAACTGACACTCTCCCCCCAATTGGATTGCACATGACGTGGTTACGGTACTTCTTTCTTTGGCATTGCATCTGTGATGGCATGCGGGATTTCTGCCTGCTTATGGAAGCAGTGCTGCAGCTCAGGGTTTTGTTTTGGACCGTCTTGATAAGACGTGCAGGGATGATATGAAGATCTCCTGTGTGAAGACTTATGGGACTGGAACTTCCTAGAAGGAAGGGCCGGGGCATAGTTAGGCAGAATGATGACGGTCCAGGACATGGAAAACCACTGCCCATCTTGCTTTGTCGGCAGTCTTAAATATTCATAATTTGCACAATAATAAGCCAAGCACATGAAGAATGATGTCAGGTTAGTAATGTCTGACTCCACAAAGTGACACGTCTCTGCCTGGTTCCATTTTTATACAGAGGTTTTTACCTGCGTGCATTTCATGGGGGGCCCTGGGTTCAGTTTAAAGAGGCTAATGAAACAAATGAGTGGTGGTTTATATTCCAGTCTTATTTTGAACCAGGTTTGAGGATACAGTTATTTTTACATTTAAACAGTCCATAAAAAAAAAAGAGCCTGGTTTAATTCCCCCCCATTATTGTCTCCATGCACGCTGCATTCAAGCAATCAGTTGCTTTTGTCTTCAGGTGACGAGCCTGCCAGTGTGAACCGGCTGTAAGGGGCTGGTGGTTTCTTGCAATTATTTTTGAAATGTGTCTGTAACTCTCTGTATAAATAGAAGGTCTCTGTGTGACTGAGAGTGGGCTGGTGCAATCTGTCAGAAAAGGGCAACAGCAGGGAGAAGGCCGTCCTTCAGTGCCTCCCTCTATTGAATCAGAGCAGATCAGGCCTTCCAGCCCGGAATTGTCTCTTTCGGCTGGCAGTGGCTCTCTGGGGTCTCGGGCGGCAAAAGGTCTTCCCCCCACAACCTCCTAACTGAGATGGTGGAGATGCCAGGGACTGGACCCAGGACCTTCTGCATGCAAAGCAGGGACGCGTCGCCTTTTCTGAATCGCTCGTTTTTTTGCGGGTTGCACCTTGCAGATCGCCGTCCAGAACCCGCTAGTCTCAGAAAGGATGGAGCTGTCGGTCCTGTACAAAGAATACGCTGACGATGACCATGTCTATCAGCAGAAGATCAAGGTAAGCACGATGGCGGGCGGCTTGTGTGCCCAGCTGCGTGTTCTTGCCAAGGGGCAAGAGAGCAGCGTGGGCGGCTGCTTGGGAAATGCTCCTGACAGGTGCATCCGGACCCGCTCCGGGCTGCTCTGTGGCAAGACCAGCCCCTTACTCCAGGCTGCATGGCCCCTGCATTGCAAGATTCCATCCCCCCCCAGAGGATGTGAGTGGTGCGTGGGAGGCTTTTGAAAGAAATGGCCTTTGGAAAGAAATTAAGGAGGGAAAGAATATAAGAAAAGTGTAGCTGGATGAGAGCGAAGGTCGGTCGACTGCAGTGTCCCGTTTCCAAATGTGGCCAGACAGAAGGCTCAGGGAAGCGTCCCAGCCGGGCGTGTCAAGGTGGCGTCCTTCCCCTCTTTCTTGTCACCATCACCTGTTTCTCAGAGGTATAATGCCTCTGAATGTGGTGGTTCCCTTTAGTTGTCGTGGCTGGGCCCTGCCCTGCCCTGCCCTGCCCTGCCCTGCCTGGATTTATCTTATCCCCTCATAAAGCCATCTAAGCCAGTGGCAGTATCCTGTTTTGTCTCAAATTCCATAAGTCAGCAATGCCTTGTGCAGGGAAGAAAAAGCTTCACTCTGTATGAGATTTTTGTCATTTTCTATCGCATCCCCCCACCCCCCCTGAAAAGCCCTGGACTCTTCCGTCTTTGCTCACTGCTCCAACCTTTTAGCCATTTAGTTTGCCCTTTTCCGCATGCTTTTCAGCTCAACAGACTGTAATTTGGGGGTCCATGAACTCCTGTTAGGCAATTCAAGATGGCTTCTTCGTGTGGTGGAGGGGAAAGGATTTGGGGGCCTGAGGACCATAGATTGGATTGGAGGTGCAAGAGCTGGCTGCTTCCCCCAAAATGGTCAAGTTATGAAGTGGATGGTTGTCTTTAGGGGTGAAGGGGTTGTGGGGGTTGCAGGCAGAGGCAGGGTCTTTTCTGTGGTGGAACTTAGGGCATTCCCATTGTTGGCTGTTAACTGATTTTACTTATTATTGTTTTTCTTTTCTGTGTATGTGTTTTTGTAAGCTGCTGTCAAAGCTGGAAATAAATTTCTCAAATAAATGAATAACGTGTCGTCCCTGCTTACACTATTGCCATAGGGCAGATTGGAACCATCCACAGGTAATAGGTTCATGTTGCCATCTGTGAGCTGCTGAGTTACCCGTTTGTTCTCTGTTTCCCCCGTACCCTCCTGTAGGATTTGCTGAAAAAGTATGCGTTCATCCGGAAGACAAGGCCGGACGGCAACTGCTTCTATCGGGCCTTTGGCTTCTCCCACCTCGAAGCTCTGTTGGAGGACAGCAAGGAACTGCAGCGGGAGGCCATGAACCGGGGAGGAAAGTGGGCAGGGGAGGGAGAGGTTTGGGGCAGGGAAGGGGCTTAGCTTGAGTTGTCAAGCTGGGTTTCAACCTGTGGCGGCACTGCAGGCTCGGACCTCGGTAGGCTCTGTAGTGTTTCTGCAGCGCACCTAGCTGGATGCAACTAAAGGCAGGCTAGAAGTGATGTAGGCTCACCAATGCTGGGCCTGCAAAGTCCCGAACTTGTCCCGCCCCTTGAGGAAGGCCACCCAATGGGCGGGGGCTTTAAAAAGAGGGTTGTCAGCTACCTTCCTCATCTTTGCTGGTCCCTCAACTCCCGGGGGGCTGGCAAAGCCTGGGCCTGCCTTTACTTCGGTCCTTCCCGCTTTGGTAGGTTCCACTGTCTATGGCTGGGGACAGTGCTGGTTCATCAGAGGCCCAGCAGCATTGTCTCACCTCCCACCTGGTGTTGTTTCCACGGGTCAGGTGACCCAGGCATACTGCAGAGCAGCTGCGGGAGAGCTTCCCCCAGGTGGCCACATTTGGGGCCCAGATTGAAACACACACGGCAGCCTTGGGCTGAGAGCGGGTTCCTTGGGTGACTTTCAGTGCTGTGATCGGATTCTGTCATTCCTCTCGTTGCACGCAGCTTCAAAGAGGTGGCCGCCAAAAGCAAAGACGTGCTGGTGTCTCTAGGCTTCACAGAATTCACCATCGAGGACTTCCACAACACAGTAAGGCCGGCTTCTCTCCTCCCATCCGCCACCCCACCCCTCTCAGCACATCTCGAATAAGGAGGCGCCAGAAGTGTTGATGGGATAGGGACTCTGGTGGCTGTCAGACGCAGGAGAGACCTTTGAACCCTCATTCTCACTCGGTGAAAGGAGTGTGGGTTCCTTTCCCTTAGTCATCCCCGGCCAGTTTGGTGTAGTGGTTAGGAATGCGGACTCTAATCTGGGAGAACCGGGTTTGATTCCCCACTCTTCCGCATGCAGCTGCTGGATGACCTTGGGCAAGCCACAGTTCTCTCAGAGCTGTTCTCTGAAGAATAGTTTTCTCAGAGCTCTCTCAGCCCCACCTACCTCACAGGGTGGCTGTTGCGGGGAGAAGAAGGGATGGAGATTGTAAGATGCTCTGAGACTCCGAGTGAAGGGTGGGGTACAAATCCAATCTCCTCCTCCCCCCTGTGTGGGGTGTCTGTTGTCCACTTCTAGTCCTTTCGGAAAGTGTGATATCCATGGAGACAGGTGACGGAGAAGGTTGTAATGGTTCCCCATTTCCTAAATGTGGGGAAGAGAGCCAGAGTCCCCTTTAGAGGTTTGTTCCTGTTCCCTCTTCCCTTTCTTTCCTAGTGCTGACATCCAACACTCCCTCTAAGTTGTGGAGTCTTGTGAGCAAAACATTCTACTTTGTGAGCTACTGGCATTAAAGTTGTGAGCGAGCGAGTTGGCTACGGCATCAGTGAGTCTGCTCTGGAGCCCTCCTTCCTGAGCGAAGGCAAAAATGTGTGAGCCGGAGGCTAAAAGACTGTGAGCTGGCTCACACTAACTCAGCTTAGAGGGAACGCTGCTGACATCAGCAGAAGGTTGGATGCTAACTGTGGTTAGTGTTCAAGCTTTGGTTTTGGATATCTGAACACACATGAACACACATGCAGCTGCTGTAGACTGAACCAGACCCTGGGTCCATTAAGGTCAGCACTGTCTACTCATGCTGACAGCAGCTCTCCAGGGTCTCAAGTCTTTCATATCACCTACTGCTTGGTTCTTTCGACTGGAGAGGCCAGGGGTTGAACCCTGGGGGATCTTCTGCATGCCAAGCAGATGCTCTACCAACCGAGCTCTCTCCTGCATGCCGAGCAGATTACCTACCAACATGGAGGGCAGGTGTAGCTGTGATTGCTAAATGGAACCTCCATGTCCAGGGGCAGTCTACCTCTGGATACCGTTTGCTGGGGGAGAAGCGACAGGGGACAGCTCTGTTGCCATCTTGCCCCGCACTTGGGTTTCCTGGAAAGAGCTGGGAATTTAGTGCTGCGCTTGGGAGGCCCGTTGTCTGGTTCAGGGGGATGGGATTTCGTATTCGTGTCAGTCGTTAAGTGTCGTGAGGTAGTATGAAGCAGGTTGGCAAGAACAGCAGAGGGGGCTCTCCTTATGTGCTCCTTGGAAGCATCTGAGTTGGTTGCCTTGGGAGTGGGGTGGTGAACGAGGCGGCCCCATGGTCTGGCCTGGCCTGGCCGGGCTCCACTCCATCCCCCAGCTGCTGGGGCATGGCAGCCTGACAGAAAGCAGCCTCTGGACACCTCCCTCCAAAGAAGGGAGCTTCTGCTGACTAGTCCGGCTGGCTTCTGCCAACTCCTTTCAGTGCTTAACCCCAACCTGCCTTCCTTATCCCGTCTGCTGTGGAAGTGTGTACTCTGCTCTCCTGATATCCTAGCGTAGCTTTGATAAAATACAACCCAGGCTCTTTGAAAATGAGGGGGGGAGCCGTTTGAGCGGGGGACTGCCTTAGCTTCTTTTGAGGCTTCTGTGAGGGAGCAGTTTAGGTGTGTCTTTGTGTGTGTGTGTGAGAGAGAGAGAGAGAGAGAGACCAACCAAAGGGCTTCAGCCAGCAGCCTTGCCTCTGACAAATTCAATCTCCAACTGCCTTTCGCCACAGCTGCGTCAGAAATAAGCCCGAGGAAGTGTCTAGCACAGTGGTCTCCAATGCAGTGCACACGGGCACCATGGTACCTTGCCAGCATCTTTCCTTAGAACGTCGGAGGGGTCAGGTGGGGCCTTTGCCCATCAGGGTTTCTGATTCCCCATTGTCGACCTCATTGGCTGTGCAGATGAAAAAAAATTATTTGGCAGCAGCTGCCACCACAGCACAAACGTCTTCACTGCACAGCTGAAGCTGTATATAAGCAAGAAAATGCTTTTTAACAGTATGTTCATTTCAGAAGGCACCGTGTTAAAGGGAGCTCCTGCTTGAAATGTCGAAGAGCTGCTTTTAAGAGTCACGCACCACCTCACTCCCTGATATTTTGTGTTTGTGGTTGCACCCACTTCCCTGTGTCAGAATTCCAAAGGTCCCTGCGGGCCCAAAAATGTCGGAGACCCCTTGCTTGTTACCTTGGAACTACTTCGGGAAGGCAGTGGCATTGGCAGTTTCCCTTCCTCCTCCCACAA
>NW_015172026.1:113763-138304 GCF_001447785.1 Gekko japonicus | reverse complement strand
AAAGCAAGTGGAGAAGCAGATCACGGTTCCGGAGCTGCTGGCCTCCTTCAATGACCAGAGCACCTCAGATTACCTGGTGGTGTACCTGCGACTGCTCACCTCCGGGTATCTGCAGCGTGAGAACAAGTTCTTTGAGCACTTCATCGAGGGAGGGCGCAGCATAAAGGAGTTCTGCCAGCAGGTAAGGATCGCTGGGGGCCGGGGTGGGAGACAGTGGGGAAGGAAACCTGTTGCGGGGGCTGGATTGTTTTGCCAGAGAGGAAGAGGCTTCTGGGTGTCTGTCTTCTTCATGCTTCCTGAGAGGATCCGTGATGCTTTGGACCAGCAGTTCCTTCTGAAAGTCTACCTGGCTGCATTTTCCATATGTAATCCTCATTGCTTCCGGCTTTCTATTTCTGAGGTTTCTAGTCCTCAAGGAGCAGGGAAAACGTACAGGTGCCGCCTGCTGAAAAAGAAGAGCCTTAGGCAGGACTTTGTGCCGGAGGCAAGCCATTGGTTTCCGCATTCTCTCTTCTGCCTGTAAAAGCCTGTGACCTTCTTGCTTTTTGGATGCCTCCCTAAGCTGCTGCCTGGCCGCCTGCCTCTCTAAAGAT
The DNA here is from genome assembly GCF_001447785.1 of Gekko japonicus. Classification (NCBI taxonomy): domain Eukaryota; kingdom Metazoa; phylum Chordata; class Lepidosauria; order Squamata; family Gekkonidae; genus Gekko; species Gekko japonicus. The sequence continues at coordinate 137,711 of NW_015172026.1, read as the reverse complement.
ACGGAATTGTTTGTGAATCCCAGGACAAGCGCGTGAACCTTTGAGGCTCAACTGGAGGAGACTAGGAAATGAGGTTGGCCCCCTGCTGAGCCCGAGGGTTGGCCCCACCGCATTGTGGCTTTCCTTCTCTCCCCACTTCATGAGAGTTGTGGACTACATCACACTGAGTAGATATGGTGCCGCGTTAAGCAAAACAAGAGAGTAACTCCATTTGCTCAAAACCTTCTGATTATTTACTGAAGATTATCAGCACAGGATTGGGATGGGCGGGGCATATTTAGCACAGAATATCTTCGGGAGCCCTTGCCAAGAGGAGGGCCGTGAGACCTCTGGGTGTACCCTGCTGTCTGTCTGGCACACAAGCGTCAGAGAGGTCACACAAAGAGACATGCAAGATTTGTATATTTGTAGGATCGCCGTGCCAAGCAAGTTCCATGGTTCTGTTCTGCCCCCCCCCCACAATGTTTCAAGTAAGCCGTGTTCTAGCCCAATCCCGCCCACCCCCACTGCAGAGGGGAGCTTGGAGGCAGCGTGAGCAGTCACAGACAAAGGCTGAGAAATCAAACGCAGGGGCCAGACTGAACAGGGTTTCTACTCTCTCACAAGCGTTAAAATCAATTTGCTGGCTTCTAGTCTATTTCTGGCCAGAACTCGGTGTGCTGATTTTGACCTGCAATGCTTGATGTGTTTTGGAACTAGTTAAAAGAATGGCCTGCTTCCACGAACCTGCTCGCTGTTTTAAGACCATGGGTATAGAGGACAGGGCCTTTTTTGTGGTGGCCCCTTACCTAGAGAGCACCCTCCTCAAAGCCACTTGCCTGGCATTGCCTCGACTACCTTTCAGGTGCCAGACCAAAACGGTATCATTTCCCCAAGCTTGGAGTTGATTCTCCTCTCCTGTTACTTGCCATTTTATTTCCAGCCTGCTTGCTTTATTGTGATTTTTTAAAAAAACTGCATCTGCAGCATTTGTTGAGATTTTCTTTTGGAACGGCTGATATTAATAATAATAATGACTTGTGTGTGCGTGTGTAAGAGTCTTCAGGGCCCCCTGAGTGCCCTCTCTGGGGAGGGCAACACTGACTGTGCCTCCCCTCTTTGGTTTTCTCTCTTGCCCCAGGAGGTGGAGCCCATGTGCAAGGAAAGTGACCACATCCATATCATCGCGCTAGCCCAGGCCCTCAACGTCTCCATCCTGGTGGAATACATGGACCGGGGCGAGGGCGGCGCCACCAATCCCCACATCTTCCCTGAGGGCTCGGAGCCCAAAGTGTATCTACTGTACAGACCGGGACACTACGACATCCTGTATAAATAGAGGCAGTATTGGGGGGGGCTCCCGCCTGGCCGGTTAGCCAGGCCCCCTCTTTCTCTCTGTCTCGCCCACGTCTCCCTGCCCACCCGCTAGGCAGCGTCGTCTGTGGTTGTAAATGGTGATCGCTCTTGCTGCCATCTCGCTCACTTGGTTTATTATTATTATTTTTTTTCTCCTTTTGTTGTTACACTCACACACTTCTGTGTTTTATTAAAGGGGATGCCGGTGAAACACTTGCCTGGTGGCCTCTGTTTGGTGCTTCAAGGGGTGGGCCGGCCCCTTTTCCCCATCCTGCAAGCCAGCCCCAAGGAAGGTTGTCTGTCTAGGCACAAAATACCATCACCAAAAAAATGACCAAGCAACAGTGGTCTTTGACATCTCATGGGAGGCCAGGCACAGCACATCTGTTTGCAGTCTGGCCGCTGGTGCCTTATAGCTCCTAAATGACAAGATTCTAGTCCTCAAGGGTGCACACAAAAGATTTTTTGGAGATATGAAGCCAGCGCCTGGTGAAATCTTGGGAATCAGAGAAGGTCTGCATAGACTAGGGTGTCAAACATGCGGCCCGGGGACCGAATCAGGCCCCCAGAAGGATTCTACCAGGTCCGCAAGGGACTGGCTGTCGTCCTGCTGCTTTCTTCAGTTCTGTTGCTACTGCTGCTTCATCACTTGCTTTCTCAGACTCTATCACTCAGGAGAGATGTGCAAGCTTCTGTTCCCTGCATCGTCATGGGGAGAAATACAAAGCACCTTTAAGACCAACAAAGTGTTATCCAATGTATGAGCTTTTGTGTGCTTTGATAAAGTATGTATTTTGTTGGGCTCGTTATGCCAGGGCTCTTCTGCGTGCAACTGCAGTCTCACCCCCTTTTGACTGTATTCACACCCTCGTGATCCAGTCTTTCTTAGTAGGAAAGCAATGTGAACTATTTTAGATGAGGAATAACAACAAGCAAATGAGGTATATTAGGCTGAGTGTGTGTGTACAGACCAAGTTCACCCAGCACATTTCCTTTTGGAGATTTTGAACTTGGACTTCCCAGATAGTAGACTGATACTGACCACTGAGGAAGTCTATAGTTTTGAAGACAAACACATAGCCCTAAGTGTGTCATGGTGCCTTCTCACGTTCTTGACCAGCACACAGAGCAATTTATGTACAAAAGGTCGCAAGGCCCAGCCATTTCATGTTTTCCCTTGGGTCTCAGGCTCAGAACTCTGAGCATGAGATTTCTGTAATGAATGTCAACAAATCAAAAGTAGGTTTGCAGCTTACAGATACACACTTGAACAGCATACTCAAGATTTATATCTCCGCTACCTGGCATTACATTTTATTGCGCACATGGCCTGGCCTGACAGTCCAATTTATGTCAAATCTGGCCCTCATAACAAATGAGTTCGACACCCCTGGCATAGACCTTCTGCTGTCCAGCCACTGGCTGTTGGTGCTTTGCAGAGGTTAGTCCTCCTTTTACTTGGCTGTGATTTCCTGCCCCCCTCCCCAATCACAATACAGACCTGGATGGTCAGCATCCCTACCTGGATGGCCCCAGCTAGCCTGACCTCATTAGATCTTGGAAGCTAAGCAAGGTTGGCCATGGCACCAGGGGTCCCCAGGCATTGGCTGCAACTTGGCGGTACTCTCTGCCACCAAATCAAATCGGCATTTGTCATGCAGCGTGTGATATACTTCACAGGGATTTTCAAGCACAGTTTAGTTCCTTCGGCATGGAGAATGGCCGCTTTGTGAAATACTGACTTCATAAAGGGGTGTTCTCGCAACAGGAAGCAGCTCCTTGCAGGTGGGGTCGGGGAGGTGGCCTGCTCTCCCTCTGTCTGGCTGGAGAAGATTCTCCTTGGCTGCCTTCTGGGGCTGCCCCACAAAGGGGTCTGGCTGCACAGGTGCGACACCACACTTCCCTCTTTGCACGATAGAGTGCTACCTTGCATTCATAAGAACTCTCACGCGTGGCCCAGTCACCAATTTAGGGAGATCTAAGTCTTATGATTCCCCCCCCCCCGGTACAGATCTAGAACACACCAAAGGAAGAACTTGTGCTATGCAGAATTCACTGCCACATGCTGTGTTCATGGCCATGAGCTTAGATGACTTCTTGGAGGCTCTATATTGGTCGTGATGGCTCATTGGAACTTCCGCGTTCAGATGAAGCATACCTCTGAATACTGGGAACGGGGGCAGGGGGATACAGTGGGGAGCTGCTGCTCTCGTGCTTGGCTCCTTTGACTTCCCAAAAGAACCTGAGTGGTCACTGTTGGAAGCTGGACTGTTGTCGACAGTCCAGGTGGGCCCTAAGAAGACATCACTGATGGAGTGAACTGCCTTATGTTGCAAATCCCTAAACTAGGCTTTGGCGTAAACGGTCAGTTTGGACCCTTTCCCTCTTACCTATGCCTGTTTCGAACTTCCTTCCAGTCCAGATGGACCGTGCCACTTCGGCAGACTTCCCCAGCTTGCCAGATGCCTCTAATTGTGCTCCATGCCCTGTTCCTACCATTTCAGTTTCCCCTTCTTCCCCCCCCCCCCCGCCTCAGTGCTATTCAGCTGATCCATATTCCACCCTTGTCTCTTCCTGCTGCTGATGTCTCTACGGAGCAGTGTGTGTGTACGTCTGTGTGTGTGTGAGAGAGAGAGAGAGAGAAGAAGAGAAAGCGACAGAGAAGGAATTGCTGTTTGGATTCCCCTGAAGAGATAATGGAAGAATTAATTAATACTGCCCTGCTCGGAGGCAGCTGGTGGGGGCGTGTGGCTGGCCTGTTCCCTGTTGATGAGGTGCGCACACATTCACTCCTGTGTCATCCTTTATTGCCCCCTCTTGTTTGTCTCGGGGCCCCTGGGGGGCGGTGGTCTCAGGCAGGGTCCTAGAAGCTGCCAAGTCTCTTGTGTCGTGCGTTTTGCTGGTACCCTGGATCCTGAATGTTCCAACTTTGGTTCTTTTTTTTACAAAGGGGGTTTCTTGGTGGCTGGGAAACCGTCTTTGGCAGTCTTCCACTACAGAGGGGGCTTTGATGTGTTTTCTAGGGTCTGGGCTTATTTATAGCATTGCTGATTCCACACAAACCCCCAGCCTCTCTGGCTCTGCTCTCCCAGAACGGCTTTGCCTCCTCCCTTGCTCCCCTCCCCCCCAAAAAAATCCCAAACAGCCTTGTCGTTGGAAAACACACTAGAGGCGCCTGCCAATTCCTTCCCAGACAAGGACCAAAAGCTGCCTTTTGTGACAGAGGGTTCTCGCTGGCAGGTGGGCCGGTACGTTTTCCCGGCGGTTGTCTTTTTCTGCCAGGCTTGGCTCCAGCTCTTCTGACATCTTCCTCTCCCCTCCCCTCCCCATCTTACAAGGTGTGCAACAGGACTGGAGGTTCAGAATTTATTCCAAAAGCAGGGTCTGTTTCGTCCCCCCCCGCCTTCCCAAGCGTGAGATATCTTGTGCCAGTGGCCCAGAGCGAAGGAAGGCTCAGAGCTGCGAGTGGGGGCCTCCGAGTGCATCTGTGGGGTAGGAAAGAAACACAGGTCAGCTCTGGCGGTCAAGGACTGTCCACCCCAGCCCCCCAATTCAATTCCAGGGTCCTTCATAAACTGCAGACTCTTCCTGCCTCCTCCCCAGTACGCCCATACGGTCAGTGTTCTAAGCGTTTGGAGGGTGGGGCTGAGATCTAAGGGGGCGGGGAGGATGATGCATTATCCAGCAAAAAAAAAAATCTGGAGAACACCCCCCCACCCCCTACGAGCCTCTTGTTAATAGGGAGGTCAGAGGACCAACTCCCAGTCTCCCCTCTAGGTTACTTCTTGGACTCTTCTCAGCTCTGGCAAGCAGCCCTTCTCCCCACCCCGATTGTGTTTTTTTTTGGGGGGGGGTCGGCCTCGGCCACATGCAATCACTTCAGTCCAGCTGCTTGCAATTCTGCTGCTCCCCATAAGCCACCTTTGCCCTCTTGCTTCCCTAGATTAGCCAAGCAGCCCCCCTCCCCCCGCAACCCATGCAAAAATAGTTTCCCCTCTTGCACCCAAGGCAGGGATGGGCTTGGCCTCTGGAGCTTGGTTGACCAGTCGCCTTATACTCAGACCCTCCCCCCATCAAAGTCCCACGAACAGGCTTTGGCAGTTGTGCCGACCTGTTGTTTAAATGGGGCAAAGTACCAAGACCCAAATGAGATCGTGGTGCAGCCCGCCAGACTATTTTACATCTCTCACAGGAATCTCAGCGTCGTGCTTTCCAGGGAGATGGGATGGAGCTCTTCCTGCTCTCCCCAGGTGTGATTGGGCGGACTGAAAACTTAGACAGTAGTACTTAGGGGGATTGCTCGATCCGCCCGCATAACTGTTGTATCTACTTGGTTATTTTATATGCTTCCTGTGTGTAACTCTGCCATGCAGTAAATACACAGTATTGTCTACCCAGACTGGCAGCAGCCGTCCTGGGTCTCAGGCAGAGGCCTTTCACATCACCTACTGCTTGACCTTTTTGGCTGGAGAAGCTGCTGGGGACTGAATAGCAGAGGAGAGGACTCGCAATCATGGGTTTAAATTAAGGGCGGGAAGGTACCGGCTGAACATTAGGGAAAACATTTATACAGTCAGAGTTGTGCAACAGTGGAATCGGCTGCCTCAGGCGGTGGTGAGCTCCCCCTCACTGGCAGTCTTCAAGCAGTGGCTGGATGAACACTTGTCAGGGATGCGGTCTAGGCGGATCCTGCACTGAGCAGGGGGCGGGACTAGATGGCCTGTATGGCCCCTTCCAACTCTGTGATTCTAGGATTCTATGAACCTGGGACCTTCTGCATGCCAAGCAGATGCTCTACCACTTAGGCACATGCATACAGAAGATTTCTGTACTCACAATCAAGCTGAATAACTGGGGAAATTCATATCTTTGTAATCTAATTCAGTTCACTGGCTCATGGTGAAAAGGATTGCGCGTTCCCATCTCCTTGCCGTTTAAAGAGAACAAAGGCCACGGGAAGAGAGCTGTAAAACTCGAATCCTCGCGCGTCTGTGTGCCGGATGCTGTGGGATGTCTAACTAAAGACTTCAATTCCCAGGAATCACTGCTCTTAAAGATATATGGCAGTTCTACTTAACTACAGTTTAAAATGCTGTCTGGGGCAGCACAGCCTCTAAAACACACACATGAACACGCAAAGCTTCCTCATACTGAATCAGACCATTGATACATGTATTCTGACTGGCAGCAGCTGTCCAGGATCTTGGGCAGAGGTCTTTCACTTCACCTGCTGCCAGATCTTTTAATTGGAAATGCTGAGGATTGAACCTGGGACCGTCTGTATGCCAAGCCGATGCTCTGCCACTGGGCCACAGGGGCCCCCCCCCCAGCTCTTGAGGCACCCTTTTAGCTAGGTAGCCATCCGATCCCTTCTTTACCCTCCATAATCCTGTCCCTGAGAAGGGGAGCTACCCAGTCACTGGAGGGGACCCAGGAGTCCTGGCTGGGCCCATTAGTGAGCCATAAGAACAGAAGAGAAGCCAGTGTTGGATCAAGCCAATGGCCCATCCAGTCCAACACTGTCTCAGAGTGGCCAAAAATACCAGGTGACATCAGGAGGTCCAGCAGTGGGGCCAGGACACCAGAAGCCCTCCCACTGTTGCCCCCCACAGCCAACTATGTGAGTGTGTTAAGTGTCAGGCAAGCACACACATGCCCCCCCCCCTTAAAACACTGCAGCCAGTGCCGGGAAGCTCTTACCCCCTGCAGAGACTGGGAAATGTGGTCAAGCTGGAAACAGAGGAAGAAGACGTGAATCCCTACGAAGGACCCTTGCCCCCCCCCTCACCCTGCTGACACCCTACACACAAAGGAGATAAGTTCTGGGCGTCTGAAGGTCTCAGCAGAGCCCACCCCTTGAAAAAGCCCACCGGGAGGATGTCCGGGACCCACCGACGGGGAAGAAACGAGGCAGCTTCTCCTTGTAGATCATCTCGTCTGTCTCTAAGAAGACACAGATGATAATTCGGTCGACCTGCCGGGAGGACAGCAGAAGATATGTAACCATCGGCGGGGGGGCGGGGGGCATGGAGCAGCAATGTCCAAACTGAGGCGGTTCATGCAATTTGCTCAATTCTACACTGCCTGCAGCGAGGGGTGTGTGTGTTTCGTGCGTAATACGGTATTCTTAGCTGTGTTTTTACTTACGGGTACCTGACCTGGTACCCAGCAGTTTGAAAGCAAGAAATTGCGAGTAGATAAATAGGTACCACTTTGGTGGGAAGGTAACAGCGTTCCATGCGCCTTGGTGTTTAGTCATGCCGGCCACATGACCACAGAAACGTCTTCGGACAGCGCTGGCTCTTCGGCTTGGAAACGGAGATGAGCACCGCAACCCTAGAGTCGGACTCGACTGGCTTTCGAGCAAGGGAACCTTTACCTTTACCTAACCTGGATAGCCCGGGCAAGCCCGATCTTGTCAGATCTCGGAAGCTAAGCAGAGTCATCCCTGACTAGTACTTGGACCGGAGACCACCAAGGAAGTCCTGGGTCGTTAGGCAGAGAGCCAATGACAAACGATCTGGGGGGGGGGTGTCACTGTACGTCAGTTGCGACTCAACATAACTTCCCACCATCACTGTAACATCCTAACTTTACTGACGGCAGTGAGAGGGTGGGCCCATCAACCGAGAGGCTTCCTTCTCCCTTTCTTGTAGGCTCTGCCCCCTTTCGCCCAGGTTTTTATAAATCTGTTCTGATTAATTTGCATGCAGCCACTTCTTCATCTGTCTTCAGTTTTTTTTAAATGCACATTTGTACATATTTCCCCCTTTAAAAAACCCTTTACAGCCCTGACCTGGATAGCCCAAGGCAAGCCCAGATCTCGAAAGCTAAGCAGGGCCAACCCTGGCAAGTACTTGGATGGGAGACCTCCAAGGAATACCGGGGCCAGGACGCAGAGGCAGGCAATAGCAAGCCACCTCTCTGAAATGTCCATGCCCCACTAGGGGTCGCCAGAAGTCACCATGACTTCCAGGCTCACAAGTGCGCACACACACACATACACACACACACACACACAAAATACATTTTAAAAAAATCCTTTACAGAGATGTCTTTTCATGGCTTCTCTGTTGCTCCCCCCGCCCACTCACTGTCAGCATGTAAGAGGTCTGTGATGCTCTAATGGGAATGCTGGGCTAGCTTTCCAGTAAGCGACAGAGGTGCTCCCTGGGAGCAGCCTGCCACATCCCTCACCTTCTCCTTGTTGTCCTCGAGCCAGTTATGGAGCGTGTGCAGCACAACCTCGGCAGCGGCCTCGTTGGGGTAGCCTGGGGAGAGAAGGAGAAGGGATGTTGCGGAAGAGGTTCCAGTCCGGCCCTCCCTCTCAAGAAGGCTGGGGCACCGCTACCCCCCTCCTTCCACTTACCGAACACACCCGTGGAAATGCAGGGGAAGGCCTGGTGGGACAGAAAGGCAGGAAGGGTGTTAGTGACAGTCTCCCGGTTGAAAGCGCTTTGACGAAGCCTGATGTGTTGAGGATTCTGATTCTGACTTCCTTAGAACTCGGGTTGCCAGGTTCCTCGGCCCAGAGGTCGGGGCATGGGGAGTGCACTTACCAGGAGGGAAGGAGGAAGAAGCAGGAAATAAACGCGACGTGCCTACGTCACTTATAGATGACGTAGGCACATTGGGGGTGACGCTCTGGTTTGTGGGCAAAACTCTATGGTAGAATTAGCTTTAAACCACAGAGTTTTGCCCAAAACCCAGAGCGTCTCTCTCCCTCCCCGAAGTCACGGGCTTGCCTATGTCACTTTCAGGTGACGTAGGCATGTCGCGTTTACTTTCGGTTTCTTGCCCATTTGGAGGGGCAATTCCCCCCCATTTTTGATTGCCTTGAACCAGGTGGAGATGCTCCAACCCGAGGGATCCCCACCCCCAAGTGGCGACTGGCAAACCCTACTTACAACACTTCCACTCCCTGCCCTCTTAGTCCCAGATATTTGGTTGAGCAGCAAGACAGAGCCAGTTTGGTGTAGTGGTTAAGAGCACAGACTCTAATCTGTGAGAACCAGGTTTGATTTCCCACTCCTCCACATGCAGCTGCTGGTGTGACCTTGGGTCAGTCACAAGTTCTCTCACGAGCAGTTCCTGAAAGAGCTCTCTCAGCCCCACCTACCTCACAAGTGTCTGTTGTGGATTCTCTCTTAGTCCACATTCTCTTCACCTTTAAACCTTGACAGTGAGCCCCCCCCCTTGAGTGATCCATCTGTGAAAAGATCGATGCCATTCCTAGGGGGGCCAGTTTGGTGTAGTGGTTAAGTGGTGTAGTGGACTCTAATCTGGGCGAATCGAGTTTGATTCAACATTCCTCCACTTGCACCTGGCTGAATGACCTTGGGCAAGCCGTAGTTCTGGCACAGCTGTTCTTGAAAAAAGAGCAGTTTCTGTCAAGAGCTCTCTCAGCCCCACCTACCTCACAGGGTGTCTGTTGTGGGGAGGGGAAGGGGAAGGAGTTTGTAAGCTGCTCTGAGACGCCTTTGGGTAGTGAAGGGCAGGGTATAAATCCAATCTCTTCTTCTTCTTCTTCTTCTTTTCCTTTCCTTAAGGAGGTTCCCCTGAACTGACCACCAGAGTAGAGATGACCCTTGAACAGACAATCTTTTTGAATGGCGATTGGAGTTGTTACTGAAGTGCCTTATAAACCAATTTTGCAATGGTCTCAGATGTAATCAAGGATGTGGGACCACTGCCATGGTGGAGGCCATGTAGCCTAACAGCTTTTGAATACATTTCGCTGACTGATATCTGTTAGCAAAAAATTTCTTTACCAGCGCTAATATGGTTTTTACTCAGGAAAGAGGCAAATAAGCCTTTCCGTTTTGTGAATCTAACAAGGCTCCAAAGAACTTGATTGATTGAATGGGACAGAGGCAGGATTTCTCCCAGTTCACCAACAGACATAGTGATTGGATAGTATGCAATGCCAACTCTATGTTTTTGAGGAGTCTATCTGGAGAGTCACTGACAAAGAGCCAATCATCTAGGTAAAGGTATACAGTACAACATCACAACCGTGAGCTAAGATTTGTACCACACACTTGATAAACACCCTGGGGACTGTTGCAAGTCTGAAAGGAAAGTACCATATACCCATAGGCAATGTTCCCTCTAAGCTGTGGAATCTTGTGAGCAGAAATTCTACTTTGTGAGCTACTGGCATTAATGTTGTGAGCGAGCAATTTGGCTACTGCATAAATTTGTTTGCTCTGGAGCCATCCTTCCCGAGCGGAGACAAAAATGTGTGAGCCGGAGGCTAAAAAACTGTGAGCTAGCTCACACTAACTCAGATTAGAGGGAACACTGCCCATAGGTGCTATTAGTGTATGAGAACCTCAAGTTTTTCCTACTACTCTTGTGTGTCAAGATGTGGAAATATGTATCTTTCAGGTCTAGTATGGGAAACCAACATTAGGAGTTATTTATTTATAGATTAGATTTAAAAATCGCTCAGTCCCTGAGTACTCAGTGCTCTGAGCGATGAACAACTGTAAAAACATCATTTTAAAACATTCCTACAGTTAAATATCCTGCCAACCTAGCAGTTCGAAAGCAAGAAATTGCAAGTAGATAAATAGGTACCACTTCGGTGGGAAGGTAACAGCGTTCCGGGCGCCTTGGTGTTTAGTCATGCCGGCCACATGACCACGGAAACGTCTTCGGACAGCGCTGGCTCTTCGGCTTTGAAACGGAGATGAGCACCGCAACCCTAGAGTCGGATTCGACTGGCTTTCGAGCAAGGGAACCTTTACCTTTACCTTACAGTTAAATAAACTAATTAAAAACAAGTTCATGGATAGCTACAAATTTAAGAAAGTTTTTGGCTTTGTGGAACCGCACCACACACAGTTAGACTTGGTTCAATAACTTCCAATGTGGTTGTTCAAAGGATCAAAACAGAGAATAGCATGCAAAAACAATAAAGATGTTGCCGTAGGAAAGTCATTCATTAACTATGACCTCTATATGTCTGGCACATTGCTTCATTGGGGGATCTGAAAATATTATAGTCTGCAAAGCTATACAGGGTATAAAGTATTTCACTTCCTGTAAGGATAGCAATCTAACCTTCAAGACCCTCAGATGTTTACTCAAGGATCTGAGGTTTAAAATGGGCCTCTTGCTTTCTCCCTTATCAACGGTGAAATATCTAGCGGAAGGGGAAAAGCCTTTTGATTGGCTTTCAAGATCCTTCTTTGTAATTGTTCCTTTGGTCAATAAGGAGATTTCCTGCGTCAAGAACAATGAAGGCTTGCAAAACCTAGTTTTAGTATAATCAAGAGGAGAGAGTTTGGTGTCGTGGTTAGGAGTGCAGACTCTGATCTGGGAGAACCAAGTTTGATTCCCCACGCTTCCACATGCAGCTGCTGGTGTGACCTTGGGTCAGTCACAAGTTCTCTCAGAGCTGTTCTCTCTCAAGGGCAGTTCTTGAGAGCGCTCTCTCAGCCCCACCTACCTCACAAGGTGTCTGTTGTGGGGAGGGGAGGAAATGGGGTAGTGAAGGGCGGGGTATAAATCCAATCTCCTCCTTCTGAACTCCAAAAAAAGAATACCCAAACATCAACTGTAATATGGTACCATTCAAAGAAAAACTTTGACAATCTGTTCAGAAAACAGTGGTCTGAGACTAGTCAAGCCGATGGGGCCGTTCTAGCATGCTGGTCCCTGGGGGATTAGGGATGGTTCGTTCCCCTTTGTCTACCCTGCCTCCTGGGCTGGGATTGTTGGGTGTAGGGTGGCCTGAGGCCTTGCTGTAGAGGTGGAGGAGACTCGTATCTATAGCCCCGAGCACGGTAGGGTCTAGACTGAGAGTATTTCTGAGTATGCCTTGAAAAGAACCTTTGCTTAAAAGTAGTGGATGCCCAGAGATTTTGCCGTCAGTTTATTCTTCCAGATTCCATCCAGGACTGCATCAGTCTGGCCACTAAAGAGGTCCCAACCTTTGAATGGAAGGTCTTTTACTTTCGCTCTCGTGTCCAATGGGAGCGCTGAGGAGTGTCACCAGGAATATCTCCTTACGACAATGCCTGAGGCCATCGATGTGCTCGGGCAGCCTGCTCTGTGCCTCGCAGTGCTGAACTGCTGTTTTACCCAATTTCTGTCCTTCAACAATAAGGGCTTTGACCACCCTTTGCTTAGCGACTGGTCACATCTCTACAAACGGTAACGTTTTCCCCCCTTAACTACATTTGATAGCAGCCTGTGACTGCTGTAAATTTAGCTCCCCTCAGTCCCATTGCTCCTGAGGAGTAAATCAGTAGGACAGGTCATCTGCCTTCCTCATCTGGGGGGAGGAATGACTTCCAGTTCGTCCTTTTGCCGGCAGAACCTCCGACACTACGGAGTTTACCTGAGGGTCTTTGAATAAGAAGTCACAGCCTTCTTCCCTGATTCTGTATAAGTTCTCTAGTTTCTTTGAAGATGCTGGCACCGAAGTCAGCTTTGCCCCAATAGCTATAGGTATGTCCTGGATTTCCTGTGATAATGGGAGAGCCACTGGGCCTGAGTCAGGGGTGTATAGGACTTTCATTATGGGGTTGGATGGCTGTGGTTCCGATATGTTGAATTTCAGTCCTAGGGCTTTTGCCATTTGGATCAGCTGTTCGAATACATCTTCGGATCTTCCGTAGGTGAGTGTGATGGAAATTCGGCAACTGTTTTACGTGGGGATGGCCCTGAAGTGCTCTCTGAACCCGCTTCCGATAACTGATAAAGTGAGTCCTCTAGATCAGACCGGTGATGGGGAGGAGTCCCCTTGGGTTGGTAATGTAGTTGCTGGTGCTGCCTCGATGCTGAAGGATTCTTTGCAGGGCGCGCCGGTTGCCATGGGCATGGGGGTTGTAGCGATGCCCACTGAGTATCATAAATGGGAACGGCCCCTGATTAGGTGGTTGTTTGCCTGCCCATCCACTACCTTGAGGGATTGCTGGACCCACAGCAGGAACCTCTAAAATTTCATCCTCCTGAGGAATTCAAGCACCACAAATCCCCTCTAGATGGTGAGGGGGTCCTCGGATGCAAAAACAGCAATCGCTTCATATTGGAAGGAGAAAACAGCGCCCACGATAGAAGTATGGTACAAAAAATTATGGAGTCACTATTTGATGGATGCAGTTACCAACAAACTAAACTATTTGTTGCAAAATCCCAAAAAATCCAATTTTACAGAAAAATGGTTCCCAGTACTTGATTACTTGTCACTCAAGCAGTTTATCTCACATGAATGGTCTCAATATCATAATTGGATATAACAGCAATAGTTCTTGAATTTCGTAGAATCTTGCTCTTGTCTTTGTCTATCTTCTTTAATTTTGTGAAAGTTTCCTCTTCTGGTGAGCACAGTGTTTAGTGTTAATTTATATTGGTTATTGGAGAGTAGTACGAGGTTGGCTTGTCTACCATAAAAGAAGTTACAAGTAGTTACATAGTATCTGTATTATAGTGTATAGGTATAAGGCGCATATACGATTTGTTGTAAAGTAAAACAATGTAACTCATTCAACTGGTTATTTTAGTGTTAAAACAGGAAGTACTATGTTATTGTTGTTATGGCGATTATATGTATGATTTCGTGTTTAAAATAAAAAATTTAATTATTAAAAAAAAAGAAAAGAAATGAGCCAATGTTGAGCCTTGATGGCAAATTGTGGCATTATGGAGATTTCGATTTAAAGATCGTCGGTGTCAAAGCTCGACTTCAAGGGGAGGTCAACCGTCAGAGTCGAGGTGGGGAGGACTGTTGCTCCCGATCCAGGGCGTGTGCTTTCCGTGAGGGAGATGGTCAGTTCTGAGAGGGAACCTGCATGACACCGGGTCGATGGCGATCAGTCTGGACTAGGCCTTTGTGGCCATTTAGCCTTCTTTCTTGCTTCTTTTGAAGGTGGTTCCAGTGCCGGCCTTGGTGTGGAAGTGTGTGATCGCAGCTCTGAAAACAAGAGTATCGTGGCAAAGCCACCAAATGGGCTCTCGCACCCGTGTCGATTTGGGTCCAGTTTTCCCCACGGGGGTCCGGGACACCCAGGGCTTTCCCCCATAACGTGGCTTTAAGCCTTGCCGCTCTCCTTTCACAGGCCTTCAGAGTAAGGCGCTGACAGGGCGGCCGCGTGGCTGTATTGTGGCCCTCTCCCAGTCACAAGAAGAAGCATGAGGAACGGTCATCATTTTGGGCCATTTTTGCCTCGCAATCCCCACATTTCTTAAATAGAGCCATCCTGCCGATCTGTAGGTTGCTTTAGAAGTCTTCAGTGTGCTCCGTGGAGTGATCCTGTTTGTTTCTCTGAGGCCCCACGAAGCAGCGATCTGAAGTACGTCCTCTCCTCATGTTGGCGAGAAGAGAACTGAGGGGAGGAGTGCTAGCCTCGCCCCTCTCATGTGACCCTTTGGGCGGGAAAAGGGAGAAGGGATCACTGGAGGCAGAGGGGAGGGGGAGCACTCCAGAGCCTAGAAGCTTCTTCAGAAAAGCTTGACAGCTCCTCTCCAAGGCTGGCCTGCCATCATGCAGTCCCCCATGTATGCCCGCACAGAAGACCACAAAGATTAACTGCCTTTGTACTGTGTGGTAGTGGGGAAGGAGCTCTGCACACGGGCAGAGGCTAGGCCGGCTACGACAGAAGAACAGGCTTAGTTAATGTAGAGAGCCAGTGTGTAGCGGATAGAGTGGTGGACTGGGACTCTGGACGACCTGGCTTTGAATCCCCATTCTTACCATGAAAGCCTGCTGTGCGACCTTGGGCCCCTCACAAACTCTCAGCCTGGCCTACCTGTCAGGATTGTTGTGAGAGAATGGAGATGGGTAGAGTGAAATTCTAAGCCCTTTTGATTTCCATGTGGGGAGAAAAGCAGGAAACAAACAAATGCAAAAATAAATGCAACGTGGGATTTCAGGGTTCTCTCTGGTGGCCTTCTAAATGTTTGGGCTCGATGTTTCTGTGCCCCTCGGTCAAAACGAAGCGCCCCCCCCCCCAATGTTGTTTTTCATCTCCGCAAATCGGTCAAGTGCTCCTCCTTTAGAGCAGTGGGCTGAAATCCTTCTCCCAGCTGGCAGGTGCAGAACTGGCCCAGCTGTAGGTCTCCTGCACAGGGTGATCTAGTGTGCACAATGGAGGGTTTTGGCCCGTGCAATGTTTGGCCTGCCTAGACTTCCCTTTTGGTGCCAGTTTGGTGTAGTGGTTATGTGTGCAGACTCTAATCTGGGAGAACCGGGTTTGATTCCCCACTCCTCCACTTGCGCCTGGCTGGATGACCTTGGGCAAGCCGTAGCTCTGATAAGAGCTGTTCTTGAAAAAGAGCAGTTTCTGTCAAGAGCTCTCTCAGGCCCACCTACCTCACAGGGTGTCTGTTTATATTTATTTATTTTTATATTTATTTATACATTCCATTTATATACCGCTCTAACCTTTTTGCCAGTCTCTGAGCGGTTTACATATAGTTCCAAATTCCAGTTCATCTAACTAGGGCCACATTGTCAATGGGGTAGTGTCTGCCTATCAGCACCCCGGGCTTGTGGACTCTACGGGCATGATACTCCACAGGGGTCCCTCTCCTCCCCAAACCCTGCCCTCCCCAAGTCACGCCTCCGAAATCTCCCGGAATTTACCAGTCCAGAGCTAGCAAACCTGAGTGCCTGATGTGCTACTTGAAACCCTCACCCCTGCGCACTTCCTGCCTGCTCCTGCATCCGGCCCTAGCTGGGCAGTCCTTGCCCCTTGCGAAAAGCCTGCCACGGCCTCTCCAGCTCCACCGCCCTCGGCAGGGCTTCTGCTCCCCCCCATCAAAGCTTTGCCTTTAACCCCTGCCTCCCCATCCCAAGTGGGGAATCAAACCCGGTTCTCCCAGATTAGAGTCTGTGCTCTTAACCACTACAACAAACTGGTGTATTTGGATGGGAGACCCCCAAGGAAGTCCAGGGTCACGATGCGGAGGCAGCCAAGGACAAATCACTCCTGTTGGTCTCTCCCCTTGAAAACCCTACAAGGTTGCTGTAAGTCAGCTGTGACTTGATGGAACTTTCCTCCACCACCATTCAGAAGAGCCCTGTTGGATCAGACCAAAGGTCCATGTTAAACCCCCCCCCCCATCCTGTTTTCTGCACTTGGCTAGCCGGATGCCCCCAGAAGCTCATAACTAAGCCATTAGGGTCGCTAGCTCTGGGTTAGGAAATTCCTGGAGATTTGTGGGTGTGGCCAGGGGAGGGCAGGGTTTGGGGAGCGCGGGGACCTCAGTGGGGTATGAGGCCATAGCATCCACTCCCCAAAACAGCCATTTCCTCCAGGGGAACTGATCTGTTGACTGGAGATCAGTTGTAATTCCAGATCTTCAGGTCCCACCTGGAGCCTGGCAACCCTACAAAGTGACAGCCCCTTCCTTTCCTTGTGAATTCATTCCTGAGTTGGAAAGTCTCTGGCCTGCACACTTGCTCCTGTGGATCCCCACTCCCATCATCATTATAGGGCTGCCAGTTCCAGGTTGGGAAGTACCTGGAGATTTCAGGGGTGGAGGCTGAGGAGGGCGGGGTTGGGGAGGGCAGGGACTCCAATGGGGTAGGATGCCACAGAGTCCACCTTCCAAAGCTGCCATTTGGTCTGGGTGAACTGATCTCTGTCGCCTCGAGAGCAGCTGTCATCCCAGGAGATCTCCAGCCGCCACCTGGAGGTTGGCAACACCAATAATCAAATACCCGAAACTTCGTCCTGGCCTGCTTACCACTGTCCGTAGCTTGTTCTCCACCGCAAGCTTCAGGCTGTTCGTGTAACAGCTGCTGAGTTCGGCTTCTTGGGCAGCGCTGGGTTCCCCTTGGGCGATCGGGCCGACGGTGTGAATGATGTCTGAAAGGAGAGAGGGGAGTCGTAGCCTAGAAGCGAAATGGACTACGTCCACAACACACCCACACCCACAACTGCAGCAAGAGGAGCTTGCAAGAACTCAGCAGCTCGACGCCACCCAAGCGCCTCGCAAAGAGCTCCTGTGCTCATTTTCTAACACCGGCTTTCCACATAAGCCGGTTCCTTACCAAGAGAGCAGAGCAAAGATTACTTCTGCTAGCCCTTGGGCACTTTAATAAATATTACACAATGATTACGTATTGGATTTATTTGTTTTAAATTTATAGACTGACCTCCAGCTATACCATGGCACTGAGGTACTCTTGCAAGCTATGTAATTTGGACTTAAAATAGTGCTTTTGTGTAAGGTGGTGATATTTTTTGTTCCTTTTTTGCATTAAACATACATTTAGCAATGCACTGATCAAGTAGCGATATATTTTTTAATGTTCCTGTTTTATTAGCGAGTGAGGTTATACACTTCTACAAAAGTATATACTGGGAATGATTCATATGTCAGGGACTTGGTATTGCTTACTTGCAGTCCTCTCTCTTCTTGTGCATTGTACTAATTTCTGCAATACCCCTGTGCCCACCCATTTAAAAGCCATACAAATGCTGGCTCTTTGGTTAAAGATATGAAGGCGAAAAACTTAATTGTCCTACATTGCATTAGCAATGGTGCAGGTCAGCTATACTGTGGCCCCGGTCACATGGCAAAGTTGCCGCGGGAGAGGCACGGATGGTGGACGGATTATCCGGGCGCGATTACACCCCAACATCTGGGAAGTGGAGAAGAAGAAGAAGAAGAAGAGATTGGATTTATACCCCGCCCTTCACTTGGAGTCTCAGAGCGGCTTATAAACTCCTTTCCCTTCCCCACTCCACAACAGACACCCTGTGAGGTGGGTGGGGCTGAGAGAACTCTGACACAAACTGCTCTTTCAGGAACAGCAGTGCTAGAGCTTGTGACTGACCCAAGGTCACATCAGCAGGTGCAAGTGGAGGAGTGGGGAATCAAACCCGGTTCTCCCAGATTAGAGTCCGCACACTTAACCACTACACCAAACTGGTAAGCCACGGGTGCGCAATCAGCGCACCCATGGCTTACCACCGACAATGCGCATTAAAAAACTAGTACCTTCAAGGTACTAGTAAACGTTTGCCATGGGCTGCCTCCAGACGCCGGTGGTGTGATCGCGCCGGCGTGCGGCTTTCCCCTCCGGTCCCTCGTTTACCCGCCGGCACCGAGGGGAGGACCCGTGGTGTGCCGCCGGTGCGTCTGATTGCGTAATCGCGGATCAAACTGCACCGTGGCAATTAGCCATACCTCCCCCCCCCCGCGCGATATCCGGCCCGTGTGACCGGGGCCTGTGTTTAAAATGGCAGGGTGGGAATTAAACACATGAAGCTGTCTCATATTGAACAGATATTTGGTCCAGCAAGGTCAGTCTTGTCTACTCAGACTGGCAGTGGCTCTCCAGGGTCTCAGGTTGGAGGTCTTTCACATCCCCTCCTGCCTGCTCCTTTTAACTGGAGATGCTGGGGATTGAACCTGGGACCTTCTGCATGCCAAGCAGATGATCTGCCATTGAACCCTCTAAGGCTCCTCCCAAAGGCATGACATTCTTCGACAGGGATCAGGGCTCCCACATACAGAAAACAATTCGGCTTTGTAGGTGGCGTGAAAAGCAGGGAGGGTTAGTGGCTGGGATTCCTGGCTTGCCAAATATATTCCATTTCCCCTCTGTGCATTTTTCAATAGAGAGCAGCGGTGCTTACTTATGAGTAAACGTAATTTGACTCCCCCCTTCATAGTCAGAAATGGTCCATGTTAGGCAGCAGGGGGTGCTGTTGAGCCAGCAATTGATGCACACGGAAGTTGAAAGAGCCTAGGCTTATGTCAGCATGTTGGCCGCTGTGCGCACATCACGTAAATCTGAACATGGCCAAAGCTTCAGCGATCCATTGCTAGTACCTGCCAGTGTTCCCTCTAAGGTGAGTTAGTGTGAGCCAGCTCACAGGTTTTTAGCCTACAGCTCACACATTTTTTTCTAAGCCCAGGAAGGACAGCTCCAGTGCAAACTAATTTATGCAGCAGCCAAATTCCTCGCTCACAACTTTAAGGCCAGTAGCTCACAAAGTAGAATTTTTGCTCACAAGACTCCACAGCTTAGAGGGAGCATTGGTACCTGCTCTCAGCCCTGGATTTTGGCATAACAGCAACAAAACAAAGACCACGGCCCTTCAATCCCTGCTAGAACCTCCTTCGGTCCCTTGCTACCCCGATTCATAACAATCCCAAGCATTTATTAGTAATAACACTGCTTTGTTGTAAGCCTTACAACAACCAGGCCTCTATCGTTACCCCCACAGTGCACATGGGAGGGCTGAGCCATGGAGGGAGGGAGGGAGAGGGAGGTTTACCCAAGGCTAATCAATGAATTTGTTCAAGACAGATAGCCGAGTTAGTCTGTCAGTAGCAGAAGAAAAGAGCAAGAGTCCAGTAGCACCTTAAAGACTAGCAAAATTTGCAGCAGGGGATGAGCTTTCGTGAGTCACTGCTCACTTCTTCAGATATAGCTAGAATATGCGTCTATCTGTCCTATATACTGGAAAGTGCCAAATGTCCTATACATTTCAGATGACATTAGGTGTGATATGCAGAGAGGTAGTAGGTTTCCTGTCTCATTACCAATGCTGATTTCTCCACGCCTACTCCCTTTCTGCATATCACACCCAATTCAATCACACCTGCTAATGTCATTTGCCTGCTAATGTCATTTGGCATCTGAAATCACTCCGCTCTCCAAGATATAAGGACCGATGGACGCACATTCCAGCTGTATCTGAAGAAGTGAGCAGTGATTCACGAAAGCTCCTTCCCTGCCACAAATTTTGTTAGTCTTCAAGGTGCTACTGGACTCCTGCTCTTTTCTAGTGGCAGAGGTGAGATTTGGACAGCCTCATTCTCTTGGCCGTATGCTGCACCAGCTCACACGGAATGCCAGACAGGGATATGCGCAGAAACAGAACAGCAGCGACGTTTCTTCCTAGAGTTACACAACCCGCAAGTGCGACTTCTCTGTTGTTTCACGCATGCTAATAGGGATGTGCTCAAAACACCCCTCGGTTTGTTTTGCCCGCTCTGCCCCTTCTGCTGCTGCCTTGGATGGATGTCTTTGCCCTGCCTGCGAAGTTGGCTCCCTCTACAACAACTGGCTCTCTGCTGAAGTCAAGGCCAAATGGGAGTCTGTTCGCTTGAGTCCAGATGTAATAGAAAACTACTAATTTACTGCATCAGGTCCCCCAGCGGGGGTCCAAAGCAGCTGATATAATTGTCCTCTCCACCATTTTGTCCTTGCAAGAACCGCCCTGCAAGACAAGTCAGGCCGAGAGGGAGTGACTGGTCCAAGGTCACCCAGCAAGGTTCCACGGCACAGTCGTGATTTGAACTCAGATCTCTCAGATCCTAGCCTAGCATTCATACCACGCTGGCTCGCTCAGTGTCACTGTCTCCCAACGTGTCATCAGCCCTTTGACATCGACCTCAGCCGTTGTGAACGGCAGGAGATTGTGCACTGCGAAGCACCTTGATGTCCAAGCTCATGCACTGATGCACGTGAACAGCGGAAGCAAGATGAAGCTACCCACCCTTCCAAGACACTGAAGCTGAAACCCTAAGCAGACCTGATGGTGGTGGAAAGTGCCATCAAGTCACAGTTGACTTAGAATCGTAGAATCAGAGAACCACAGCGCTGGAAGGGACCTCCAGGGTCATCTAGTCTAACCCCCTCCACGCCCCCAGTGACCCCTGTTCCATGCCCAGAAGATGATAAAAAACCTCCGGGATCACTGGGGGCCAAACTGGCCTGGAGAAAAATTGCTTCCTGACCCCAAAGTGGCAACCAGCACTTCCCTGGGCGTGTAAGAAAGGGCCACGAGAACTAAGCCCTGAGGCAGCCCTCCCTGCCCTCCCTCTCACGATCTGCCCCTAAGTTCGCAGGATCAGCAGTGCTGTCAGATGGCCATCTAGCCTCTGTTTGAAAACCTCCAAAGCAGGGGAGCCCACCACCTCCCGAGGAAGCCCGTTCCACAGAGCAGGCGAGGCCTCAAAACACTGTATCACTATTCAGTATTTTGATTCATGCCTCATCGTAACAGCACCAAAGATCCTTAACCCGAAAGGCCACATTCCCATGGTTCTGCATCATGTCTTCCCCATACAGAGCTCTCCGTCCTGGATCCAGCAGGGCCCATTCCGCCTCAGTGAAATAGACGGACACCTCCTTAAAGGAAAAGAGACACTGGACTGGAAGCTGACTTATGTCAACCTGCTGGGGTTCTCAAGGCAAGAGAACGTTCGGAGGTGGCTTGCCATTGCCATCCTCTGCGTAGCAACCTTAGACGTCCACAGTGGTCTCCCTTCCAAATACTGACCAGGGCCAACCCTGCTTAGCTTCCATGATGAGCTCAGGCTTGCCTGGGCCACCCAGGTCACCACAAGCAAACGTACCAGTGAGAAAAGCCACTGAAATTGGTGGCTCTGATTTCTCAGGGAGCATGCTGTTGTGTAGTGGGTTCGACGCATTGAATGATCAGGAAACAGCGTGATTGTCAGCACATGTTTACTAGTACACAACATAACAACCCAAATACCGGCCAGGCGGCCAACTATATACAGTCCCCGTGGACCACCCACAGGTCCTATTGGAGGGTTTAAACTTCCCGCCAAGGTTCCTCTTGGTGACCACTTGAGGTTTCAGGATCCTAGTCCCTATTATCTCTGAGAGCCAAGCTCCGGTATAAGTCGCTGGCGCCTAGTGGCGGTCAGCGGACATAACACATGCAGAGGATTGTGCTGTACACTCCTAGAGAGCAACGAAGCCGGAAGAACGTCAGTGTCAGCAACTCAAACGTGTACGTTTTTAACAAGGGGTCCCCCAAAGGGCACAGCCACGGGCCAGGGACTGTACGGAGGTAGGCATAGCATGCAAAGGGTGTGACGCCTCCCCACCAGTAAAACTGTGCAAACAGCTGCAACTAATAGTCCAACTGCACAAATGAAGAGCTTTCTCTCCCCCCACTGTCCTGTAGGTCAACGGTGCTAGGAGGGAATCACGTGCCACACATCAAAACGCCAACATATCTTTAGTCAATGGATTCACTGTCAAATAAAATTTAATTGAAACTGGATTGTCAAGTGCCTAATAACTAAGAAGAGAAGAAGAAGAGAAGAAGAGATTGGCTTTATACCCCACCCTTCACTACCCAAAGGAGTCTCAGAGCAGCTTACAACCTCCTTTCCCTTCCCCTCCCCACAACAGACAGCCTGTGAGGTAGGTGGGGCTGAGAGAGCTCTCTTGAGGACTGCCCTTGAGAGAACAGCTTTGAAAGAACTTGTAACTGACTCAAGGTCATACCGGCGGCTGCATGTCGAGGAGTGGGGAATCAAACCTGGTTTTCCCAGATCAGAGTCCGCACTCCTAACCACTACACCACACTGGCTCTAAATAAAGGAAGTGCCCCCAAGTGCTTGTCAGTCATCCCAGAGACCTTTGTGCTCATTGGCTGAAGTACAGGAAGGCAGGAGCAGGAGTGTTCTTCGGTTGAGCAGAATCCTGCTAATATGGCTCATTACTGCAGGAAACCTGTAAATCAAAAGATAACAAAAGAAAACTGAAGTTCTAGGGGAAGGTCTGATATATCCTTTGGGGGGCTGAGCCCCCCCCCCAAGTTCATCCTTCCACAGTAGCTATAACCTTTACCTTGAGGCATATAAGACCAAGGGTCATTTTCTGCAGGAGCGCACAGGAGCGGAGCTCTGGCAGTAAAGAGCCCAGGGGGCGGGCACATGCAACAAGCCCCACCCCCTGCTCCCAGCAGCCCTCAGTCAGAGCAAGAAGCAGCCAGGTAAGCTGCAGAGCCCCCCCCATCGGCCCCCCGGCCTAAAACAGTCCAGTGGCACCTTTAAGACCAAGTTTTATTCATGTACAAGCTCTCCCTCTTCTGCGAGGACAGATCTGCACGTCCCCCCCTCCCCAATAGCTAGCAATCCAAAACAGTCCAGTGGAGCCTGAGCGGTGGGTGTTGCGGTGATGTCAGGGTGTGTGGCATATGCAAATGAGTTATGCTAATAGGTTATGCTAATGAGCTCCTGCACCTCTTTTTCTACAAAATGACCCCTGTATAAGAGATTCTCGTATACTGGATCTATTGTTGCCAACTCCGGCTTGGAAAATTCCTGGAGCTCAACAGGGATGTGACGCCACAGAATCCACCCTCTGTAGCTGGCATTTTTTCCAGAATATCTGATCTCTGGAGTCTGGAGATCAGTTGTAATCCTGGGAGAACTCTAGGACCCACCTTGAAGTTGGTGACCTAACTAGGTCAGTTTTTGGGGTAGAGGGGTTTGAAGACACCTTGCTAAAGCTCTGGGTTGGGTCAGTGCCTGGGTGAGAGACCTCTCATCTTCTCTGTTCTCGAAGGCCCATGATGGAAGAAAGGCAGGGTTACACCAAAGCCAGTTTGGGGTAGTGGTTAAGTGCATGGACTCTAATGTTCTAGGCAGAACATCAAGGGAAGGGCCCTGAGAAAGAGGACGGCTCGGTGCCCTTCCAACCTACGACCCATCCCAAGGGAGGTCAGCAGGGGGATTCGGAAGATGAACCCCTCTCCGTCATTGGTGTTTTGCAACGCCAGGTCCATTAACAACAAGACGATAGTCCTTCGGGACTTCGTCATGGAACAGCAAGCGGACCTGGCGTGCATGACTGAGACCTGGGTGCGGGA
>NW_015172026.1:112678-113606 GCF_001447785.1 Gekko japonicus | reverse complement strand
TTTTATGATTTTATTGGATTGTATTGGTTTTATATATGGGCTTATGCCCCTGTAAGCCGCCCTGAGCCCGCTTGCGGGGAGGGCGGGGTAAAAATGTCTAAAAATAAATAAAAAAAATAAATAATCTGGGAGGACTGGGTTTGATTCCCCACTCCTCCATTCACAGCCATAGTTCAGTCAGAGCTGTTCTTGAAAAGAGCAGTTTCTGTCAGAGCTCTCTGTTGTGGAGAGGGGGGAAGGGAAGGGAAAGGTGTTTGTAATCCGCTCTGAGACTCTGAGTGAAGGGCGAGGTATACATCCAATCTCCTCCTCCTCCTCCTCTTCTTCTTTAAATACAAACACATTTTGATGGCCGAGTCATAAGAGCGGAGGAGCCTTGTCCTGAGTAGCCATTGTGAAAACGGTTCTGGGTGGGGGCTGCATTAACCCCCCCCAATGTCATTCCAGAGGGAAGGTGGCCTGGTATGGCCCAATCTTGTCTGATCTCAGAAGCTCAGGAGGGTCAGTGCTTGGAAGAGAGACCTCCAAGGAAGAGTTTGCAGAGGAAGGAAGGCCATGGCAGACCACTAACCGCTGCTCACTGGCCTTGAAAGCCCCTTGCTGGGGTTCCCATGAGTCAACTGCGACTTGGAATCGTAGAATCATAGAGTTGGAAGCGGCGTTCCCTCTAAGCTGAGTTAGTGTGAGCTAGCTCACAGCTTTTTAGCCTCCAGCTCACACATTTTTGTCTTAGCTCAGGAAGGACGGCTCCAGAGCAAACTAATTTATGCAGCAGCCAAATCGCTCGCTTACAACTTTCATGCCAGTAGCTCACGAAGTAGAATTTTCCCTCACAAGACTCCACCGCTTAGAGGGAGCATTGGTTGGAAGGGATCTCCAAGGTCATCAACCCCCTGCACAATGCAGGAAATTCACAAATACCTCCCCC
>NW_015172026.1:81433-112278 GCF_001447785.1 Gekko japonicus | reverse complement strand
GGGTGTGGTTTTCCTTCCTTTTATCTGTTCTAACCCGACCGCTCAGCAATTTCATGGAGTGCCCGCGAGTTCTTGTATTGTGAGAAAGGGAGAAAAGTGCCTCTTTCTCTACCTGCTCTTTCCCATGCATAATCTTATAAACCTCAATCATGTCACCCCTCAGTCGTCGTTTCTCCAAGCGAAAGAGCCCTAAGCGCTTTAACCTTTCCTCATATGGAAAGTGTTCCAACCCTTTTATCATTCGAATTGCCCTTTTCTGCACTTTTTCCAAAGCTATAATATCCTTTTTAAGGTGTGTTTTTAGAATTTTTAGAAAAGAAATTGTTTTTTTAGAAAACAGAGGGTGAGGTTACCAATCCCACCCTCCCGCCAAGCTGGGGAAAGGACTCAGGAGCCCAGCTTTGGATACTCTGAATCCCACCCCCCAATTCTTCAGTCTTTTGGCAGCCAGATGCCTCCTAACATCTGGCAGTGACTCGCTGACCCCAGGGAGGGCTTGGCTTTCTTTTTGTGCCTGCGGGCAGCTCACTGGCTTCTCTCCCGGCCCCGTTCTCCCCCTCCCACTCTGTTCCCCAGAGGAAGGCCCCCTCTGGCTGCTGGGGCAAGCTGGAGTCTCTGCCATTTCTAACCCAGTCAATGGGGAGCCCCTGCCAGTCATTCCGTGCCCCAGGGGGTGGTTCTTTGCCTTGATCTACACTCCCCCCCCCCATGTTCCCTCCTTGCTCAGGAGGGGCCGTAGCTCCAGGGTAAAGCTCACGCACTGTTTGCAGAAGATCCCCAACATGTTTCTTTTAAAAGGGTCTGGATTCCAAAGACCTCTGGCTGCCTCTTAAAGCGATCAGCTCAGGGCCAGATGGGCCAACGGTCAGACTCCATACAAATGGCTCCATATGCCGGGGACAGACGCATAATGTGTACCCCCCACAATGGTGCAGACACAATACGACGTAGCGGCTCTCTCTATCTAAAGCAGTGTTAATTGCCTGAAAAGGGCAACACTATGCTGCACTCCAAATAAAATGGAGCGAAAGTGGACACAGCAAAGGGAGAACCCAATGTTGCATGAGAAATGGATCTGAAATGCTGGAAGCGGAGAGAGCTGTTTCGGTCCAAAGTGAAATCTGAAAACAAAAGCCACCTTAACGTTTTTTATTCGGACCTGTGCTGCCCCCAGTCAGCGTTATCTATAGTTTAGTAAAACTGCACTGTATCTTTAAGACTTGTTGTACCTGGGAATTGGAGTCCACAGTTAGGGGTCCCAGAAGCTTCCCTCTGACTGGCTCATTAAGAGCAATTTCCTGAGCTCAGAGGCGCAAAGATAGGAGTTTTATTGTTCTTTTCCGTTTCTTTGTCCATCAACCCTTACTGCAAGGAGAGAGGAAGCCCATCTCTTTCTCACCGCGGCTATAGAACTGACCTAGATCACAAGATGTAACTTTCCACCCAGCTATCTGGTTGATTGTGATCTTCTGAATGCGTGTGAAGTTAAACAAAGATGATTTAAGCTCTACTCAGTAGTCATGGTTGACTCACACCTAAAGAGCGTTGGCTTAGCACAGCTCGCGCTGGACAGGACAGGACCGATCAGAACGATGCAATGCAGTATGCAAGCTTTCAAGTTCCGCAGGAGTCTTTATCAAGCTAGACGTTAAAAATGAAGAGACATCTTTTCAGGCTATGCCAGGAAGAGCTCTTTGGCCATATCCTTTAGGACAAGGGTCCCCAACTTTTTTGAGCCTGCGGGCACCTTTGGAATTCTGGTATAGCATAGCGGTCACAGTCACCACAGCCACAAAATGGCTGCCACAGGAGGTGCAGCCAACCACAAAATGGCTGCCGTAGCTTATCTTCTGTTGCACAGAGAAGATCCTTGTGCTGTGGAGGCAACTGCAGCTAAAGCAACATAAAAACAAAACAAAACCTGCATAGCCAATCAAATCTGCAATGGTCAGTCAGATGCCTTGCTGGGCAGAAGCCCCACCCACTTTCTAAAAGCACTTGGCGGGAGTCAAGAAAGGTGTTGGCAGGCACCTGTGGGCACCATGTTGGAAACCTCTGCTCTAGGAAGAAGAGACTGGATTTATACCCCTTCCTTCACTACCAGAAGTCAGTCTCAGGGTGGTTTACAATCTCCTTTCCTTTCCCCTCCCCACAACAGACACCCTGTGAGGTGGGGCTGAGAGAGCTCTCTTGAGAACTGCTCCTGAGAACAACTTTGAAAGAACTTGTGACTGACCCAAGGTCACACCAGCAGCTGCATGTGGATTGGGGAATCAAACCCGATTCTCCCAGATTTCGAGTCCAGCTCCTAACCACTACACCAAAGCTTGCATACTGCATTGTGCTGTTCTGGTCGGCCTTAATAAAAGGCAGCTTTTGTTTTGGGATCCAGGATGCAGATGGCTCTGGAGCGGGGCTGAGGCTATTGCTAACAAGGGCCACTTCAGCAGGCCCGCCTGTTCCGTAGGGCACCAGTACCCCCTAGTGGAAAGGCAGGGCACAGCAGCTGGCCCAAAAACCAAAAGACAGCCATTTGGCGAGGAGATTTCTTTCATCCCCAGCCTCCTCTTTGCTTCAGTGCAGCCGCCGCCGGAGGTTCGGCGCCCTTCTCCAGGGAAACGCAATCAAAATGCAAATCTTCAGCTGACACGCCGATGCCCCTGATAATAAAGACGAATCGCTCGTGCAAACGCCACAAGAGCTGCCTGCTATAAATCAACTTCCCCAGTAACCCTGCGCGAGGGGCTACGGCTCATCCCCTTGGGGGGCTGTCAGCCGGGCTGGAACCTCATTGCCCCATGACCCTGCTGGGCGGCGACGACAAGTTGTCATTCCCCTCTGCTGAGCCAGCCTTTAGTGTTAGATCAGGGACAGGCAGTTTGCCTCAAGCAGCTTGTTTGAGGGCCCCCTCCAAGGCAGGGAAAAAGGAACAACCGATTGTTTGTTATATTGTTCACTACCGTGGTTTAGAGATGTGTGTGTGAGAGAGTGAGAGAGAGAGAAGGTGGGGAGGATAGAGGGTCTTTAGTTTATCTGCCTTGCTTATGTAGATACCTTTGAACCCTCCCTCCCCCAGTTTAACCCTTTTTGTTGTTGTTGTTCAGTCGCACAGTCGAGTTCGACTCTTCGCGACCCCATGGACCAGATCCCGCCAGGCCTTCCTGTCTTCCGCCATCCTCTGAATGCGCCTTAGATGCATTTTTTAAAAATAGCTTTTTAGGCCTGTTCTTCTAAGAGAGCCAGTTTGGTGTAGTAGTTAAGTGCGTGGACTCTAATCTGGGAGAACCGGGTTTGATTCCCCACTCCTCCACTGGCACCTGCTGGATGACCTTGGGCAAGCCATAGTTCTGATAAGAGCTGTCCTTGAAAAAGAGCAGTTTCTGTCAAGAGCTCTCTCAGCCCCACCTACCTCACAGGGTGTCTGTTGTGGAGAGGGGAAGGGAAAGGAGTTTGTAAACCGCTCTGAGACTCCTTTGGGTAGTGAAGGGCGGGGTATAAATCCAATCTCTTCTTCTTCTAGAGTTAGCTTTTAGGAGATGGACCAGAGTTCAGGGTGACAGCCTAAATTCAGTTCCAGGCATTTCCAGTTAAAAGGGTCAGGTGCAATGTTCCCTCTAAGCTGAGTTAGTGTGAGCTAGCTCACAGTTTTTTAGCCTCTGGCTCACACATTTTTGTCTTAGATCAGGAAGGATGGCTCCAGAGCAAACTAATTGATGCGGTAGCCAAACCGCTCGCTCACCACTTTAATGCCAGTAGCTCATGAAGTAGAATTTTTGTTCAGAAGACTCCACAGCTTAGCGGGAGCATTGGTCAGGTGGCAGGCATGGGAAAAACTGAGATAATGGAAGGTTGCTGCCAGTCGTAGTACGGGGCATGACAGAGGGTCTGACTCACTTAGCAGAAGGCATCTTCTTGGGATGATAATTTTCTTGTTCTGACTCTGCAGAACGCTGTCGCTCCCCCTAGAAACGTTTTGTTTTTCTTCTTGCCAGTGCTTTTAGAGATATTTTCCTATTTGTATTTATAAGGTTTGTAAGCCACCATGGGAGTTTCTGAAATGAAGGGTATGTGTATTTGAAACGAATAAACATTTCTGCAAAATCCTTTCACAAATCCACCTCTGTGTCAGAGAGTGGAGAATGATCGGCTACGAACCTTGTCAATTTCACTTCCCAGCTACAGATAACAGAAAGTGAAACCTCTTCATTGCTTTGGACTTTACAGCCTTCCTTATCCCAAAGGCTCAGGGCAGATAATGAACAAGATCAACCAAGCAAGCAAATCCCAGAAAAACAGAAGACGAAGGCTTCACAGACAAATTCATTGGTATTTCCGCTTCCTTTCGCACCTTACCCCTGAGCTCTGAAAAGCCAGTTCCAGCACTTTGGAAAGGTGCTTTGCCTTAGACTTGAGAGCCAGTGTGGTATAGTGGTTAAGAGTGGGGGACTCTAATCTGGAGAACTGGGTTTGATTCCTCACTTCTCCACATGAAGCCTGCTGGGTGACCTTGGGCCAGTCACAGTTCTCTCATAACTCTATCAGCCCCACCTGCCTCACAAGGAGATAGATCAAGATGGGTAGCCGTGTTAATTTGTCTGTAGCAGCAAAAAAGAGCAAGAGTCCAGTAACATCTTAAAGACTAACAAAATTGGTGGCAGGATTGGAGTTTTCTTCAGGAAGTGAGCCATGACTCACGAAAGCTCCTACCCTGCCACATATTTTGTTCGTCTTTAAGGTGCTACTGGACTCTTGCTCTTTTCTGCCTCATAATGTGTCTGTTGAGGGGAGAAGAAGAGAAGGCGACTAAAAGGCACTTTGAGACTCCTTAGAGTAGAGAAAAGTGGGAGTATAAAGACCAATTCTTCTTCTAGACTTTATCAAGTGTGTACCAGGATGGAGCTCTGTAATTTGGGGAGGGGGCCCTAAGAATGCTTCTCTTTGGCCCTTGTCACCCAAAACAAGCTACAAAGGTGGTACCATTTAAGACTATTAATTTTAGAGGGTCCCTCAGTGGCACTAAAATATTGTGATGGTGGAGGAATGTGCCATCAAGTCACAGCTGACTTATGGCAATTCTGTAGGTTTCTCACAGTAAGAGACATTCAGAGAGAGTTTGCCATTAGAACATAAGAACATAAGAGAACATAAGAACATAAGAGATGCCAATGTTGGATCAGGCCAAAGGACCATCCAGTCCAACACTCTGTGTCACACAGTGGCCAGAAATACCAGTGCCATCAGGAGGTCCACCAGTGGGGCCAGGACATTAGAAGCCCTCCCACTGTTGACCCCAGAGGGTTTGCCATTGCCTGCCTCTGCAGCATACCCCTGGTATTCCTGGGAAGTCTGAGGTCTCCCATCCAAATACTAACCAGGGCTGACCCTGCTTAGCTTCCAAGGTCTGACAAGAGTGGGCTAGCCTCAGCTATCCAGGTCAGGGCAAGAGATTGTAGTGGGGATGCAAAGGAGGAATTGGTCCTTCTGGCATTTGGAGCCTGTGCTTTTTGCCAACTAGACTACAGAGATCAATTCCACTGGAGAAAATGGATGCTTTGGAGGGTGGACTCTATGGCACTGCACCCCACTGAGGCCCGTGTCCTGCCTGGTTTCACCCCCCAAATCTCCAGAAGTTTCCCAACCTGGAGCTGGCAACCCTATGTCCGCTGTCCCCCGCTGGTGGCCTGTGGGATCTGGTAACCATACTCCCCCTTCCAATCCTCGCCTTCCCATCCGTGCTACTGGTCCTCTGGTCATGTCCACCCTGCACACTTCTCATGCTGTGCCACGTGCACACATCTGAGGTGGGGAAGGCCCAAATGGCCTCTGGGTTCTTTCTAACTCTCGTCTTCTATTAATTCTTCTGACAAATCGTCTTCCGCGCCATCTCAGAATCACGGGAGAAACAGGCTCGGAACAACGCCGTCAGCTCTTTGAGAGCGGCGATTACATTTTTTTCATATAATCCCAATTTAAAAGGGGGAAAGCGCGTCTCGTTGATCTTCTGTTTTGTGAACGAATCTATTTAATCATGCAGATTGCCATCGCCGCTGCACCGCTGCCTCTCGGCGAGCCCGAGAAGATGGAAGGTAGAACAAAACAGAAAAGAAAATTCCCCTGTCGCGGCCTTGCAGTGAGCGAGAAAGAAAGAAAAGAAATTCGCAGCCAAAATGTTAGTCAGAGGCGGGCGCCCAGCCTGGCGTGAAATTCAATTACAAGGCAGGTAGGTGGAAACAGGAGAGCCCCCAGGAAGGCAGAAACGCAGCTCGGGAATTGATCTAGCAAGGAGTTAAAACCCTCATGACTCTGCAGCAAGAGAAGACCCACTTCCTCGAACAATATGCAAGAGGCAATGTGGGGAGGGGGTGGGGAGGGAATCAGGCCTCCATTTGTGCTATAGTAGTGGTGCTCAGCTCCTTGGCTGAGCTGTGAAACATGATTCGAAGCTAGCTGGAAGTGCTCCTGAGCAGATACAGACAGCACTTTGCCCACTACAAAGTTCCAGAATCATACAGGCCATCTAGTCCAAACCCCTGCCCAATGCAGATTCAGCCTACTACAGTATCCCTGACAACTGCTTGTCCAGCCGCTGCTTAAAGACTGCCAGTGAGGTGGGGCTCAGCCAGTTTGGTGTAGTGGTTAAGTGTGCGGACTCTAATCTGGGAGAACCAGGTTTGATTCCCCACTCCTCCACTTGCACCTGGCTGGATGGCCTTGGTAAGTAATCTCCTGCCATTAGCCACCTAGTGCAAGATGCTGGATCGCATGCTGCCCCAGTAGGAAGCCCACAAGTAATGTAAGGTGGTGGGCAGGAAGTGATTTAAATTTTGAAAGAAGGATGTGACCTCACAGGAAGGAGTGGGGTCTAAGAATGTGTACCAGGAACGACATTGTGATAGGCCACCAGCTGACCTTTGCACAGAGCCTCCCAAAAAAGTCCCTAGCTACGAGGCTGACGTCGTGACATCACAGAACATGAAAAAGTGACATCACATCCTTGCTGAACTCCGCCCACAGAACATGAAAAAGTGACATCACATCCTCCCCACCAAAAAAATCTCCAGGTATCTCCCATGTCGTACCCGGCAACCCCAGGTATCACTTTGTTCCCAAATTAAGAACTGGAGAGTATGATTTAGCTAGGATGCCTGAATGGAACCTCCATGTGCAAAGGAAATGTTCTTCTGAGCACCAGCCGTTGGCGGGGCTGGGGAGACGTAACAGGCTCTTTGGCCTTCATGCCCTGCTTGGGGGCATTCCAGGGACATCCTGTGGGGCACTATGGGAAACAGGATGTTGGACTAGAGCAGTGGCTCTCAACGATGTGACCTCACAGGAAGGAGTGGGGTCTGAGAATGTGTACCAGAAACGACATTGTGATATGCCACCAGCTGACCTTTGAACAGAACATGACATTGGCCCGTAGCTAACATGGGGCCCCCGGGACCCAGCCCCCTAGTGTTTCTTCTGGGCCCCTTCCTTCCCAGACTGCCCCCAAGGTGCTCCAACTTACCACCTGCACTGTGCTTTCATTTAATTAGCTGGTGGGCCCCCCAAGGCCCCCTCCCAAAAAAGTCCCTAGCTACGAGGCTGACGTCGTGACATCACAGAACATGAAAAAGTGACATCACATCCTCCCCACCAAAAAAATCTCCAGGTATCTCCCATGTCGTACCCGGCAACCCCAGGTATCACTTTGTTCCCAAATTAAGAACTGGAGAGTATGATTTAGCTAGGATGCCTGAATGGAACCTCCATGTGCAAAGGAAATGTTCTTCTGAGCACCAGCCGTTGGCGGGGCTGGGGAGACGTAACAGGCTCTTCGGCCTTCATGTCCTGCTTGGGGGCATTCCAGGGACATCCTGTGGGGCACTATGGGAAACAGGATGTTGGACTAGAGCAGTGGCTCTCAACCTTCCTAATGCCGCGACCCTTTAATACCGTTCCTCATGTGGTGGTGTGACCCCCAACCATAAAATTATTTTCGTTGCTATCACAAGACCATCGAAAATTTGTGTTTTCCGATGGTCTTAGGCGACCCCTGTGAAAGGGTCGTTCGACCCCCAGAGCGGTCGCGACCCACAGGTTGAGAACCGCTGGACTAGAGGGTCCTTTGGTCTTGTCCAGGAGGGCTCTAGCACCGTTCTGATTCTGAGACAGCCACAACCAACCAATGGGGAAGCAGCTGGAGAAGGTGACATTTTCCCAGCACCAGCCTAGTGGCTTGACAGCCATCTTCCATTCTGGAGGTCCCAGCCTGATTAAGAGTTCACATGCTCATTCCACTCTCTGTGAGTCTTACTGTCCCTCTGCCACTGTGACATTTACACATGGCGTCACCTTTTGGCTCCAAAGTGATAAGCTGGGAAGAATGACCAGCAGAAAAGTTATGTACTCGCTGCCACAGAGGCGAATTCAAATTCTCATTCACCCTTAAGTGTTGAATCATAAAACTGAAATAAAGGATTGAGGGTCAAAAGAGATGCGAAGATACATTGGCTGTGAATGGACCTGCTGTATTTTTTACAAATGTTCTTTGTTCTTAGGAGCTGGTTTGGAGGTGGGTCAGATCTGGACCACGGCAGAAGGGAATTTATTTATTATTTTAAACCTTTATAGGTCACCTTTCTACCCAAACACGGTCCCCAAGATGGTGAACATCAAGGCATTAAATCATTTAAAAGAACTGATAATGTATATATAAATATTTAACAATACAATAAAACTATACAGACATACAGATACACACAATCAAAGAGGAGGTCCAATAAAAGTTTTACTGAGGGTATGCCAACAAAAAAAGTCTTCCCCCCTCTCCCTTCATTAGAATGATCCCTTCCCTTTTATGCCATTTTCCCTTTGCAAACTGTCTCTCCCCCTAGAGCTGAAATTTATATCACTGGTGGGGGGAGGGTTATATTGCGATCTGTGTTTTCCAATGTGGCATAAATGCCGATTTAAAGATGCTGAAGAAGTGAGCAGTGACTCACGAAAGCTCCTACCCTGCCATGAATTTTGTTAGTCTTTAAGGAGCTGCGGTGGCTCAAGTGGTTAAGACGCTGAACTGCAGGCTGTGGAAGGTCGGTAGTTCAGCAGTTCGAGACCCGGGTGCCGCAGGACGGAGTGAGCTCCCGTCTCTAGTTCCAGCTCCTGCCAACCTAGCAGTTTGAAAGCAAGAAATTGCAAGTAGATCAATAGGTACCACTTCGGTGGGAAGGTAACAGCGCTCCGTGCGCCTTGGTGTTTAGTCATGCCGGCGACATGACCACGGAAACGTCTTCGGACAGCGCTGGCTCTTCAGCTTTGAAACGGAGATGAGCACCGCAACCCTAGAGTCGGATTCGACTGGCTTTCGAGCAAGGGAAACCTTTACCTTTACTTTAAGGTGCTACTGGACTCTTGCTCGTTTCTACTGCTTTAAAGATATTGTTCTCATTAGGAAAATGGTATAGGGAGAAAGGGTTGAACCCCCTCCCCTGTGTATTGTGGTCCCCGTCCAAATTGCTGTCTCCTATTGGTTGCTATTAAGATATTTTAAAATGTGGGAGGTTTATTCATGCCACTCCCCCAAAATGCCTGTTTTGCCCCTAAAAGTGTATCAGTGTGATCCAAATACAAATCCTTGTCTCCCTCCTTCCGTGCTATTACTTTCCAGTTCAGCCTATACCTTGTCTTCAGCAGAGAAAAAGTACCTGCCGAACAAGTGGTGCCTGAAGGCACATCTACAACATGAACTGGTTTTGTAGAGTTGGACCCCGAGGATCTGTTCCACAGCCCAGGGTGCTTTCCCTTAAGGAGCATTCCTCTTGTGCTGGTGTGAAAAGAAGAATCCTTGTACTGGGGAAATGTGCAACCATGTGTGGGACAGAGCCAGAAGGTCTACAGCTTTTCTGTCTCCCTTCAGAACTGCTGTTTGGAGGAGACAAGAGATGCCTTAGGGTTCCAAACACAGTATTCTTAGCACTCACATCAAACTACAATAAACCCAGGATTTTGGAGGATGCCATGACAGGTCAACTGGTACAAAACCAGGATATAAGTAGTACAGACTAGGCAGGCCTAGATTGTCCAGCAATCAAGAAGGCTCAAGAAAGCTAACTACTGTGAAGCAAGTCCCCCCCCCCCCCAGTTTGGTGTAGTGGCTAAGTGTGTGGACTCTAATCTGGGAGAACCGGGTTTGATTCCCCACTCCTTCACTTGCATCTGCTGGATGACCTTGGGCAAGCCGTAGTTCTGGCACAGCTGTTCTTGAAAAAGAGCAGTTTCTGTCAGAGCTCTCTCAGCCCCACCTACTTCACAGGGTGTCTGTTGTGAGGAGGGGAAGGGAAAGGAGTTTGTAAGCCGCTCTGAGACACCACTGGGTAGTGAAGGGCGGGGTATAAATCCAATCTCTTCTCTTCCAATCTGATCTGACCCTGCTGTAACCCCACCTGTATACCCTGCATCAGAAGGCAGCCTGTCACTAAACTAGCCCCGGGTCCCTCAAAAAGCATTGCTCCTGAGTCTGTGGACAGTCTGTGGACACACACACATGTAACATGTGAGCATGCCTAAAACATGGACCCTGGAGGCTGCTGAAACAGCACATTTGTCCTACGTGCAATTTGCCCTCCTTCCCCAGGTAAGTATCAGCATTCCAGTACGTCTTCTTCCTCTGAAAACCCTTTGTCTCTCTCCAATGTGCAATTCTCCTCTTGGCCAAATCTCCTTTGCCACCTTTGCATTTCTTTACATCTACATTTCCAGTTCCTATGACTCATCTCCTGATTCTCCAGGTTATCCAAGAAACATTAACTTAATGATGTTACATATCAGCCATGAACACTGTACCAACTTTCCAGGAAGCGCTCATTAAGGTGCCATCACACCTATTGTAGTGTCTTTACACCCATTCATCGCAGATTGGGAACCCTCCAGACTCTCTTGTCCAAGCCCATCATCCTGGCCCCTCAGGATACCGTCTATGACCTATAAGAACGGGTGCCCAGCCACGGCTCTGTGTGTCACTCTTGGGCGCCTAGTAGAGTAGCACCCCCAGACTTACAGTTTGGGTCCCCTCCTTTGTTTGTGATATGCTGGTCGTTCACTATCTTCCAGCATTGGACGACTTGTGTCACAGGCTGGGCTTGTGCTGAGAGGCAGAAGTCAAGTCCGGTCTGAGGTCATTGCCAGGAGAGTCAGAGTTGAGAGCCAAATTGCGAGTCTGAAAGAGGGGTCATCCAAAGCAGGAGTCAGGAAGTCAGGAATCTGGCCCAGAGTGGGGGTCTGAGAACAGGAGCTGAAGGTGGATGAGAGACATGCACAGAGGCGACTCGTTGCTTCCACGAGACCTCCTGTTCTCAGACCCCCACTCTGGGCCAGATTCCTGACTTCCTGACTCCTGCTTTGGATGACCCCTCTTTCAGACTTGCAATTTGGCTCTCAACTCTGACTCTCCTGGCAACGACCTCAGACCGGACTTGACTTCTGCCTCTCAGCACAAGCCCAGCCTGTGACACAAGTCGTCCAATGCTGGAAGATAGTGAACGACCAGCATATCACAAACAAAGGAGGGGACCCGAGTGGGAGTTATCTAGGACTCCGGCTGGGCTTCCCAGGTCAGTGGTGCCACTCCTGTTAGTACTCAGGACTTAGAGCTTG
Organism: Gekko japonicus; assembly: GCF_001447785.1. Taxonomy (NCBI): domain Eukaryota; kingdom Metazoa; phylum Chordata; class Lepidosauria; order Squamata; family Gekkonidae; genus Gekko; species Gekko japonicus. The sequence goes on along the minus strand of NW_015172026.1, from coordinate 100,641 downwards.
CCTTCCCTGCCAGCGTGTATCTTGGTAGCGGGTGGCTAAGTCTCTATGGAGCTGCTCCCTCAGCCGAATCACCCATGGAGGTGAGTCAGGTGGGCTCCCTGGTTGCACCTGTACCTTATTGGCTGCTACGGGGCCAGGTGTGGGGTTTTCAGACTCAGGCGCTAGCAGCGGCAAGCTGTTAACTCCTGAGGAGTCAGAGGGGCCAGCTTCTGGCTCGGGCAATGCCAGCGCCTCTGGCTGCGGTGCCAACTCAGGCAGGGACTCAGTGCTGTCATCGTCACCCATGACAGTCTGCACATCTGGATCTGGCAAATATTGCCTCAAAACTCCCTTTATCTCTCTAGTTCCTCCGTTTCTCTGTAGCCTTGTTTAATCGTGTTATTGGTTTGCTTTGGTGTGTGTTACATATTTTTGTTTTAATAAAACAATTTCCTTTAATTTGGTGTCCTGATCCTTTTGAGAAGTATTCCTCTTGAATCTTGACCCTGGTATACATTGGTGTGCTATCCTGCCTGTTACTTCCATTCTGCCAGCCTGGTCTCCTTTGCTAAATTCCCCACCAACCCAGAGACAGGCAGTTCGGGTAACACTGCTTCCTTCCATAATCAGTGAGATGCAGAAAGTGAGCAAAATTTACCATCCGAATTTTCCAGGATGAAATTTCACCGTCCACAATTCCTTGCTATCCAGCATGCTCTGATCTCTCTAGCTGTGGTGGTTTCTAATGCCCAGTTGCATCCAAGGGGACAAAAACATTATCCCCCAACTGTAATAATAATATTCAGCTTCAGGTGAGTAGCTGTGTCTGAAGCAGAAGAGTAAAATCTGAGTCCAGGGGCTACTGGACTCGAATCTTGCCATAACAGTCAGTGTTCCTGGTGCGCTTGCAAGTATTCCACACACATGGTTGCAGTCCTGACAATGATCCTGTAACATAGGAAGATATTATGCAGATAGGAAGCTGAGAGAGGGCAGCTTCCCACATCTCCCACCAGCGCTCATGATAGAGGTAAGATTTGAACCAGGGTCATGGCACCCAAGTCATAGTTCATTCTGAGCCACTATGCTGCACAAGCTCCTGGAGATAATGAAAAGGTGGTTTTTGAGAGCATCATGATGAATTTCTGCCATGGTCTTGTGAATGCACACCCTTTAAGAGGGGAGCCCCAGAGACAGATTGGGAGATTCGGGTACATCGGATTATATCCCTTGCATCTGTGGCGCTACGTGGTAAAGCTGAGCCACTGGACCGCTTTCCGTCTGGGTGATTGATGGTCTCCAGGCCAGCCCGTTATCACCACTCCATGTCCGATTTCTGTCAATAGTGGACGCGCCTCCATCCTTGCCCTCCACCGGGTGATTTAGAGACCGCTGGCATTTGCCATTAAAGAGGTGGTTTTGCTATTAAAGCCAGGCAGGGGGAGATTGACTCCTGTGGATGTGATTTACGGAAGGATGGGGGCCTGGCATCCAGCGGCTTTTATTGACGCCTGCCCGTGCCGTCCTTCTCCCATGACAGCCCAATCAATAGTCCTTTGCATTTGCCGTCTGAGTCTATAATATCGGCATGATAAATAGCTAGCAGGCCCTTGAATGCCCAGGCTGGCTTCGCCTGCATACGAGGCTGCCCTGTCAGGATGGTTTCGGAAGCAGCAGCACTGTTTGTATCAGCTCACAGGGATGGCAGAGGCACCCTCCTCCAGTGGCCCTTTGGTTCCCCAGGGACTGCATTTGGGTTCCTTTTCGCACACCGAGCGTTTGTGTGGTTGCGAATCAGAATGGAGCAAGTTGGTGCCAGGTCTGCGAGACTAAGCTGGAGTTCTCAGTAGTTATATATTGAAAGAAAAACAACTATCACCCCTGAGCCAGTTTGGTGTAGTGGTTAAGTGCACGGACTCTAATCTGGGAGAACCGGGTTTGATCCCCCACTCCTCCACTTGCAGCTGCAGGATGACCTGGTGGAATAACCTTCCTGACAAAAATAGGAAAACTCTCACACCAGTCTTCCCGCAGACTGTGTAAAATGGAACATTTTAGGAGAACATTCTTAAGTTTATCCATTTGAAATGTGGTGTCGGAGGAGAGTTTTACAGATACTGTGGACCGCCAAAAAGACAAGTGGTGTTCTAGATCAAACCAAGCCTGAACTCTGTCTAGAAGCTACAATGACTAAACTGAGGATATCGTACTTTGGTTGCATTCAGTGTTCCCTCTAAGCTGAGTTATTGTGAGCTAGCTCACAGTTTTTTTAGCCTCCGGCTCACATTTGTTTTGCTTTCGTTCAGGAAGGATGGCTCCAGAGCAAACTAATTTATGTAGCAGCCAAATCGCTCGCTCACAACTTTAATGCCAGTAGCTCACAAAGTAGAATTTTTGCTCCAAGACTCCACAGCTTAGAGGGAACATTGCATTATGGGAAGACAGGAGACACCGGAAAAGACAATAATACTAGGAAAAGTCGAAGGTAGCAGGAAAAGAGGACGACCCAGCGTGGGGTGGATTGACTCAGAAAAGGAAGCCAGGGCTCTCAGTTTGCAAGACCTGAGCCAAGGCTGTTAACAGTGGGACGTGGAGGTCATTAATTCATAGGGCCACCATAAGTCAGAAGAGCCTTGACAGCACTTAGCACGCACACATTGTTATGAGCGGGATGCTGTTGTGCTTTTAAAGATTTGCTGAAAGCTTGTTAATGGCTTTTATTGTACTATATTTATCGCTGGCTTTTAATTTTTGCAATCTGTGCCTTGAGTCCTTTATGAGAGAGACAGACTAGAAATGCAGTAATAAATAAATAATTTAAAAAAAACAAAACCTGGTGTGTGTGGGCGGTCACATCTCCCTCCCCACAGTCCCCTTGGCGCCACAACAGAGTGACTGGACAAGGAGGGTCGCCAAGACACCGGGAGAGACACCCTACCCTGGCTGCCGCGAAACCTTTAACAGCTGGTGGACCAACAGAAATCCGTACCGGAAGATTCTTGTAGCGTGGAGCTGAGGTGTTTATCTATCTACATTGTTATTTTGTTCTTCTTCCAAAAAACTTCAGGCCCATCAATGCACCTGGTTCTCTCCTCCTTATCACTCGCTAAAGCCTGCAGATCAAGCGGCTGTTACAGACACAGGAGCAGCACTTTTTGAAAAAACTGGCAACCTTACAGCCAAGACTGTTTCCATCTCCTCCAGCTGTGCCCCTCACAGCCCCAACCCTAGGCATATTTACTCAGAAGGAAGTCCCACTGAGTTCAGTAAGGCTGAGTTCAATAAGGGATGCTCTAGGCTGATCCTACATTGAACAGAGGATTGACTAGATGGCCTGTTATGACCCCGTCCAACTCTGTGATTCTAGGATTCCTCACAGCCCCGTAGGCAAAACATTTTGGCTGGTGAGGCAGGGCCTGGAGCGCTGGGACAGGGGAGTGGGGAAGTGAAGGAAAGAGAGAGAAGGCAAGCCCTTCTCCCATTCCCCACTCTCTCTTTCTTTCCTCCGTCCCCCCACCCCTGCGGCAGCAGGGAGGCTGGGGAAGAACAGGGAAGCACTGAGCCCGCTTCTGGTCAGTTTCACTCCCTTCCCACCAGCTGTTAAACCTAACAGCTGTTGGTTGGGGACAGTGTTCCCTCTAAGCTGAGTTAGTGTGATCTAGCTCAGAGTTTTTTAGCCTCCGGCTCACACTTTTTTTGCCTTAGTTCAGGAAGGAGGGCTCCAGAGCAAACTAATTTATGCAGTAGCCAAATCGCTCCCTCACAACTTTAATGCCAGTAGCTCACCAAGTAGAATTTTTGCTCACAAGACTCCACAGCTTAGAGGGAGCACTGCTCCCGACTGCTGGTATTTCAAGGAGGTCTCCCATCCAATCACTTGCCAGAGTCAACCCCGTTTAGCTTCTGAGATCTGATGAGATCGGGCTGGCCTGGGCTATCCAGGTCAGGGCATTGGTAATGCCATCATCAGTGCGCTGTTTCTCAGAACTTTTTAAATGACACAGATTAAGGTGCCTCCCCCTCCACACTCCTTTGTCAAAGTAACTGAAAAGGCCGATGTTAATGAACGGTACCATCAGTTACAGATTAACTGACTCTGCTTGGGCCTCCCAGATAAGAGTGATATTAGATTACACCGTTATTGGAGCTTGTTTCGGTAGTACTAGTTTAAATCAGGCCAAAAGTGGAGGTGGGGGTGAGCAGTGTCAGGGCATGGAACAGGGTCGCCAACCCTGGCTTGTGAAATTCCTGGAGATTTGGGAGCTGGTGCCTCGGGAGCAAGGGAGCTCAACGGGGTAGAGTGTCCATATTCCAAAGCAGACATTTTTTTCCAGAGGAACTGATCTGTGTAGTCTGGAGATCAGCTGTAATTCTGGAAGAGCTCCAGGCCCCACCTGTAGGTTGGCAACCCAATCACGGAGGTGTACCTCTCAAGCCAGTCTTCTCTAGAACATGTGATTCTGTGCCACTGGTCCAGTCAAGGTGGACAGTCACCTCCCGTTTGGAAAGCAATGCCTTCTTGGAACACACTGGGTGGTTTAGCTGTTGGACTGCTACCTACTTCAAATAACCGCTGTCCCAGCAGAACAGCAGAATCTAGGGAATCTAGTTGACAAGACCGCCTCTCATTTGCTCCCATGACAAGACCGCCTCTCATTTGCTCAGGCCCCACCTGTAGGTTGGCAACCCAATCACGGAGGTGTACCTCTCAAGCCAGTCTTCTCTGAGACATGTGATTCTGTGCCACTGGTCCAGTCAAGGTGGACAGTCACCTCCCGTTTGGAAAGCAATGCCTTCTTGGAACACTCTGGGCGGTTTAGCTGTTGGACTGCTACCTACTTCAAATAACCGCTGTCCCAGCAGAACAGCAGAATCTAAAAGAGGAATCTAGAGGGAATCTGGTTGACAAGACCGCCTCTCATTTGCTCCCATGTCTTGAGCCCTTTCTGCACTCTCCTGTTAATCCACGTTCACCGTGGTGTCCTCCAAGCAATTCTGCACTGAAGAAGAAGAACAACAACAACAACAACTTCTTGCTGAAAGCATCATGAGGTACCAGTTAGCAATCCTTCTTCCAGGTTCAGAGGCTTGGGATGCAGGCGAAAGGAATACAAATGAGTGGACGTAGCATGTTATCCACTGGCCAGTTAGATCAGGGCAGCCATCTGTTTGTGGCTTGTTCCTGCTCTGTGATGCCTGCATTGAGAAGGATCCCAGAAATTAGTCCTATAGTCCTCAAAGGCCGCTGAATTCAACTTCTGCTAAGTGCAGCAAATCCCAAGCTGGGGCATCCCCAACAGATGGCTGTGCTGGAAAACCCACAGCGAAGAAGAACCCACCATCTTCCAGTGTCAAACCGCTTTTGCCCTTAGGAAGTTTCTCCTAACAGCCAACTGAGATCCATCCGTCTGCAACTTATGCCCGTTAGATCTCATCTTACCCTCTGGGGCAGCAGAGAAGGAGCCCTTGCCCTCTCTTTCCTTCTTCACCAGTTTGGGGTTTGGGGGGTTCTGTGCTGAAGGCTGGTTCTTCCTGCACCAAAGGCCTGGTCCATTCTTAAGTATCAGCAACCACTGCCTGTGCTTCATACCTACCTTTTGCTGTAACAAACCATACTGGAGGTCAGCCTCTGCTTTCAACCTCCACCTTCTTTGTTGCATACAGCTTACCTTGTTCAATTTCCCCTCTTAAGTTAATGATCCTAACTTGTAGGTTCACGAAGATATGAAAACAGGCACAAACTATTAAATATTGGGTTCAAGACGCCTTGCAGTGAACAGCTCTACTTTATTAAGTGATTTCAGGAACAAGACTAAAAGAAAGCCCTATTTCAATAGCATGCAAAAGCCACACCCACACCCACCCAACAATAGGCTATTTGCATAACATTAGTTTCTCACTGGTCACTTCCAGAGTCCTGGTGGGCTATTGTTCTAGATCTTCAAGCTCAGCCAGTCTTTGATCTTCAAGCTCAGCCAGTTCTAGATCTTCAAGCTCAGCCAGTCTTTGAATGTTCCAGACCTAACACATAACACAAACCATGACCCATTGGCCTTACTGTGGGGATCTTTCCAAGCTCTTTTCTTATATGCTCTAATAGCTTTATGAGCTGCATAAAGCTGTGTGTTGGAAGGAATCCTCCCCTTTTAAAAAATTCCCTTTTTTTGTCCAAGACACGCCAATTGGAGAAAGAACCATGTTGTCTTGGGTCCTTTTATAGCCATCTGGCTATTGAAATCACAAACATGGGGTCTCGACCCATGAGTTTGTTTTTCATTCCTTCCAGTCTAACCAGTTCAGGCTGCTGTCTTCTTGGCCAATACTCCCAAGACTTTCTTTAGTCCGGTGATGCCTGTCTTCAGAATGGACAGTGCCAAATTCGAGCTTCCTACCAGATTTTCACTCACTTCTTTGCGTGGAACTTGTGAGCCTCCACAGTGGCTTCCCCAAACACAGCTACGGCCAAACACACGCCAGCTCAGCAAGTGGCACATTCAAGTCCTGCTTAGATTCCTTTCCAGCTTGCAAAGGCTGTTTTGTATTGGAGGATGACCTTGAGGCAGGCTATGCATCATCTGGAAGAATTCAGTAGTGGAAAAAGTGGCTGGCTGCAGATAATCATTTATGTGCCCGCAGGAGATGTTCTCTGTTTTGCCCTGGAGACGCTGCTTGGAATATAAACTCTGAAGTAGTTTCCCAGTAGGATCTCCACTGTGTGGAAAGATGTTGGCCATGGGGTCAGCGGTTTCATCTCTTGGGTGTATTAAGCTCTCAACCTGGAATCAGAGTCTCTGGAATGATTCCCCCAGGACACAGCTCTCGGTAGGAGTAAAGCCAGTTTGGTGTAGTGGTTAACAGCGACAGACTCTAATCTGGGAGAACCGGGTTTGATTCCCCACTCCTCCACATGCAGTCACTCCTCCTTGGGTCAGTCACAGTTCTCTCAGAACTGTTCTCTCAAGGGCAGTTCTCTCAGGACTCTCTCAGCCCCACCTACCTCATGGGGTGTCTGTTGTGGGGAGGGGAAGGGAAGGAGATTGTAAACTGCTCTGAGACTCCAAGTAAAGGGCGGAGTGTAAATCCAATCTCTTTTTCGTCTTCCTAGAGGGGAAAACCTGCATCTAGACAGCCAAGTGGTTGTGAGTTCAAATCCCCAGGGAATGGCTTCTTGTGTGTGTGTGTGTGTGTGTGTGTGTGTGTGTCTTTTGCCCAGCAAGATTGCTTGGAACTGAAGCCTCAAGAATGACCCCCGAGAACAGGCAGCTAACAGCTGGTATAATCCAGAGGCAACATTTCTGAGTTCAAATCCTTTAACTTCTTCCATCCTTTGTGGAAACGGTGCTTAGAGTTCAAGCACATAGAGCACCGGTCTTGGTCAGGCGAATAATGCCTTTCAAGGCTATTTGCCATGAGTTCTAACCCCCACCCCCTACCCATTGGGGAGAACTTCCAGGCTCAATGGACAGGTTGCTGCTGTCCCGTCTTTCCTCCTCAGATCCCAGCAGGGCATCCATGGCTTCCCCCTCCTCCATTTTATCCTCATCAAGAACCCTGCAATGTAGGTTTCACCCAGTGAGTTTCAAGGCATGCAGGGAGTTGAACCTGGGACTCCCCTGTCCTAGTCTCCATCCCACTACCTTGCACAACTGATCAAGAGCCATCCATTAGTGACGCCTGGTGCTCAAGGCAGGTGTCATCACAACAGGAGTTAGCAATTCTCTTTGACTCTGAAGCTCGGTGGAGATAGTTTTAGTTGGCATCTCGGGGGTTACAGGCTCAACTACAGGTAGCCAGATGCTCTGGGCCTTTTCACAGAGCGCCCAACAGGGATGTGACCTTATAACCACTGGCCGTACAAACAACCTCCCTTCCCCCTGAGTCTATTCCAGCCAGCTGTTTTTTGTGTTTTTTTAAGGTTCTGGGGAGCCTCACAGTATATTCTTGAGTATTTAATTCCAAGCATCTTTTTCTGGGCAAAAGGAAGGTGCAGTCAGTACCGCTCGTTGGGACGCAACCAGTGGCTTTGCCTGCTGGCTCCTTTTCTGCTACAGCTGCAGCAGGTGTCCGATGAGAAGCCCCGGAGGGTCTCTTTGGAGAGCCGAAAGCCCGCACAAACAACGCCAAGGTGCTCCAACTTGCAACAGCTGGCTCTGCAGCCAGTTTCTCTCCCCGCAAAGCGACACCAGCTGCTAGGAAAACCTCCTGGGGGATCGTTCCCGGCTTCCCTTCCAAGTGACAAAGGAGAGGAGCAAACATAGGATTTGAAGCCTTCAAGGCTGTTTCCCTCGCTAGTAACTCTCCCCCTAGGGCCATCGTAGAAGAGTCCCCCTCCCAAAAATGAAGGTCTTCCCTAGAGGGTCATTTCATGGTAATAATTTCAGAGGGTTAGCCAATTAATCTTTTGCTGCATAAATAAACAGGAGTCTTGTGGCGCTTTAAGGAGGTTTTAGTCTAGCAGCCAAGCTGTAACTGACTAAAAATGTATACTATAAATACAAAGTCTTCCGCTGATTACAGGCCAGGGTCTTCTTGGCATCTGTCATGGAAGCAGGCAGGGCCGTGCAAGTTTTGCCACAGAGAGGACGTCCCTTCCATAGGGATCCTTCCCTCCCCGCACACGAATTTTCTTTCCTCCTGACCCCTTCAGCCCCACAGTAGGCAAGGGCCTTAAATGGCTACCACTATTCTGGTTCTAGGGCTTTACTAGAGAGAGAGAGACCCATAGAAAATGGCAGCCAGGCCTGAGGCCTGTAAATGGCAGGAAGCCTCTCCTGAGGCCTACAAGTACGGTTGCCAGCCTCCAGGTGGTGGCTGGAGATCTCCTGGGGTTACAACTGATTGCCATCCCCAGAGAAAATGACCGCTTTGGAAGGTGGACTCTATGGTATCATACCCTACCGAAGCCCCTCCCCTCCCCAAACCCCGCCCTTTTTCAGGCTCCACCCTCAACATCTCCAGGTATTTCCTAACCCAGAACTGACAACCCTACCTACAAGTTTCTCTACTTCCTAACCTCAGACTTAGGATCATGACAGTAACCCCGAAAGTCTCAGGAGTTTAAACCGTAAGACCAAGCAAGGATTTAAAATTCTGAAAAGCTGCGTAATTGATTATCTTCTCAATAGCAGAATTCGGACCTTCTGATTGCAGAACCCGGATTTCTGTGAAGGAAGACGATGGTATAATAATTCTCAGGATCTGAAAACTGTAAACGTTAAAAAAAAAAGTCAATCTCCCCTTAGTATGTTCCGAAGAGCGTAAAGGATGCTGTTAATTAACAATAGTGTCGTAGAAAAGGTGTTAGTTGAGCATAATTCTCCCTGTGGCTTCCCAGAGTCAATTGTTAAAAGGTGACACCCAGTCTGTTGAAGTCTGGCGCAACTATTCCAGAATATGAAAGACGGGGGTGGAGAGAATGTAGCTAGGAACAGTCGGGGTCACGCTATCACGTATATTTTCTGTGAGGCTTGTGATTTCTTTGCGGCCACTCCACAAGGTTGACCCTATTTGTTTGAAACAGCATGGAAGCATTTACTTGGTCGATAGCTGGTATTTCCTGACGAGGGCTGGCTGGTATCGGCAAAGGGACTCCCAGTGGGCAAAGACAGTTCCAGGTCCTTTCTTACACACCCAGGGAAATGCCGATCGCCACTTTGGGGTCAGTAAGCAGTTTTTCTCCAGGCCAGTTTGGCTGGGGATCCTGGAGTTTTTTTTGTCATCTTCTGGGCGTGGAGCAGGGGTCACTGCGGGTGTGGAGGGGGAGGCATTTGTGAACTTCCTGCATTGTGCAGGGGGCTGGACTAGATGACCCTGGAGGTCCCTTCCAACTCTATGATTCTGTGATTCTGAGGCCCCTGCCACATGGCAGGGAAAACACTGGCCAAAGTGCGGCTTTTAAAAGCCGCACCAAAAAAGAGATGCCGCGGCGGGATCCCACGATCCCCTGAGCCGCGGCGCCGTTGCTCCCCGGCGCTATCAGATGCCGGGGAGGAAGAGACAATTGGAGGGGGAGGCTGCCAAACTGCGCATGCTCGAGCATGCGCAGTACGGCCGAAGAGGGGGGCGAGGATGCGCCGGTGGAAAGACGTGCCGGCGATCCCATGGCCGGCAGTGATGTGGCCTTTCGGAAAGAACCACCTAGGTGGGATTTGGCCGGGAGGGGCGGATTGGGAACGGGCTGGGAACGGGCGCAGCACGATTCCCAGATGTTGCTGTGGGATCGCGCCCATTTGCTGCGGCCCCGATCCATCCCTCTCCCGGCCCAAAACGTCTCGTGTGAACAGGGCCTAAGTACATCAACCAATGATGTGGCTTGGTATAAGGCACCTACAGCTCTGCTTCTTCTTTTTTAGTTTTCGTGTGTGTGTGTGTATGTGTGCCTGGAAGACTGCTTGCGACCCCTAGTGGTGCTTGGGCATTTCACAGAGGTGGCTTACTATTGCCTGCCTCTGCGTCCCGGCCCTGGTATTCCTTGGAGGTATTCCTTGGAGCCCTGCTTTGCTTCCGAGATCTGAGCTGTGCTTCTTTTTGTAGCTTTCTGTACAAGGCACCTGCCCAGCTCCGTGCAGAGAGTTCATGCTCAGTGAAAGCAGGGAAAGACCCTCTCTTTCAGTCGCCAGGGAGAGGCTTCCAGTCAGAGGAGACGGTACTGTGGTTGCCAATTATGCAAGGCAGCATCCTCTTTAGGAGGATCTGTCACTTAGTGGGAAAGCACAGGAGGTCATGGGTTCAACCCCAACATCCCTGTCAGGCTCAAAGGAAACAGGGGCTGAGGAAGACTGTTCTCTGCCCAAGAGCCTCTGCCAACCCAAAGCAGGCAAGACTGAGCAAGATGGGCCAAGGGTCACAGGTGGTGTGGTGGCTTCATAAGGGTTGCCAGCCTCCAGGTGAGGCCTGGAGCTCTCCCAGAATTACACCTGATGTCCACCTAGACTTGAGTCCAGCAGCGTCCAGTAGAGAGCACCATGATTTTCCGGGTGAAATCTTTTAGATACAAGTCAGAATGGAGATCTCTTTCTATTGACATGTAAGGACTGAGAGAACTCCATTCTGACTTGTATCTGACTCTCGAAAGATCGCACCCTGAAAATCTTATTGGTCTCTAAGTTGCTACTGGACTCCAATCTAGATGTTCTGCTGGCTTCGGCCTCCTCACAGCTACCTTCTGAAAACTGATCTCCTGATGATAGAGATCAGTTTCCCTGAAGAAAATGGCTGCTTTGGAGGGTGGACTCTGAAAAGTACTGGGTTCGCCGCATGGAGGACTCAGACGACGACATACTGTAGCACACGTTTATTGTACTTAACACAGACAAAGACTAACTCTACGGCCAACAGGGCCAACTATATACATATCCACCCAGCAACCACCCGCTCCCATTGGAGGGTTTGAATGTCCCGCCAAGGTGGCTATTGGTTGGGGCTGGGGGATCCAGGATCCGAAGTTCCCATTGTTCTAGGATCCAAGCTCTGGCCTGTCCGCGGACCCCTGGTGGCGGTCCGCGTACATAACAGACTCTATGGCATTACAGCCTACTGAGGTCCCTCCCCTCCCCACCCACAAATCTCCAGGAATTTCCCAACTCAGAGCTGGCAAACCTACGGTTTTCATGTGTTACTGGGAAAGGTTTCTAGTTTCATGCTTTGTTTGCAGAACAATGCAGGGTTAGGTCCTCAGTATCTCCGATTACAGTGATCTTCAGAGACAAAGAGCTGCCGCTGATCACAAGAGACCTTACAGGGCTCAGACGGATCTATGTTCCAATTCAGTTGAAGATGGCTTTGCGGCAGGACTGTGTACAGAAATTCCTAGGGTCAATTCTGGGCACCTGTGCTTAAAGGATCTCAGCAGGTGCCAGTCAATGTAGTCAGTATTGAGCCAGGTGGAGCAAGGGTTATACCGAGGCAGCTTCTTACGTTCAGGTGTGTCTCCGCTGGCAACGCTGCACTTGAGTTTTCAGCTCTATGTAGCGTTGAAAGAAGAAAACAACGGAAGCTGGGGATTTCAACTCCCAACCCTGCCGTTTTACAAGCGAGAGCTCCTTGCCTGCAGGCTGCTAAAAAAACGAGACGGGAATATTTGGCGCCCAGCAGTGGTTCAGAAGGCCCAGGACCAATATTGCACAGAAGGGATCTGAACTCGGCACTGCAGGCCCAGCCACCAGATCAAGACTTAATGGACCGCATTAACAAACTGAGCTCACAACCTGTTGTTCGGGGAGTGAGGAGATTAGAATTAATCAGAGGGCCAAATGTTTTTATTGATTTAGGAAGTTTATATGGTGCCTCTCCAGAATCCTGCTCAAACCCTGGAGGGTTTCCCATTCATTTTCTATGGCCAGGGGGGTGGGCTTTCTGTGGCTTCCATACTGGCATCCGGGGCCACAAATTCTGCAAAGTGCGTAGAAGGGAACACGTTTTTAAGCAAGGAATAGAGGTTACGAGCGGTATAGAAATCACATGTAAAAAACCCCAAAACAATAAGAAATGCTACTTTACACAGAGAGTGATTAAAATGTGGAATTTGTTGCCAGAGGATGTAGTGATGGCCACAGGAATAACGGCTTTAAAAGGGGATTAGATGGATTCATGGAGGATAAGTCTATCAATGGCTACTAGCCATGGTGACTAAAGGGAACATCCATGTTCAGAGGCACTAAATCTTTGAATCCCAGTGCCAGGACTCAGGAGGCAACATCAGGGGAACGTCTTGGCCTCCATGTCCTGTTGTTGGCCCTCCAGAGGAACTAGCTGGCCACTGTGTGAGACAGGATACTGGACCAGATGGACCACTGGTCTGATCCAGCAGGGCTCTTCTTATGTTCTACATGCACAGGGACATTCCAACTGTCCAAGGTTTCCAATGGGCATATGTACCTTCCAGCATTCCACCAGGGGAAACAGGATTGTGCTTACTCTTTCTGACTGAGCTTCGCCCCCTCGTCCTCACACATGATCACCCATCGCTGAAGGGTTTTCTCTGCCTGCTGTTTGCTGAATTCAGTCGCTTTGCAATAGTCTCTCCTCTAAGAGGGTGATGATCTTTACCGAAAGAACATACCAGACAAAGGCAATTGTCCGGCAATATGTTCAAGTATGCTTCTGCAGCTTCAGTGTGCAAAACGACAGGTTGCGTTCTGAATGCACCTTATTGTTCATGCGCTTGCCTTGGCGTGGATGCGTGTTAGAGACAAGATTAGCCCGTCCAATCCCTGCTCAGAGATTAATTTTTTCATGATTTTAGGGAAAGGAACTGAACGATGGAGAAAGACAATGATAGCACCACCCCTACCCCCGGTTTTAAGAGCACATATCCCCCAAGGCCAAAAACAGGGATTAAATAGGGACCAGAAAATACAAACATTTATGAACATATCTACTGTTTATAAACCACCACCACCCATTTTATGATGTTTGCTCCTCCAGACAACGGTGTGCATTATTTAAATTATTGATTGCGTTTACTTAAAATATTTATACCCTGCCTCCGAGCTGTACTTCTCCAGGTGGCTCAGAACATTCGAAAGAGAAGGTTGGCACGGCCATCCAGGCTTTAGTGACCTGAGGACGGACTGCTGTCCCGGTGGGGACTGCCTTTGATGAGGGTCTGGAAGCCGCAATGGGTGGAGACAACCGTGCAGCCCGAGTGGCTACGGAAGAGCACATGGCATCAGTTCTGCGCCAACTTCACTGGATGCAATTTTGTTTCCAGGCCCATTTTAAAGTCCTAGGCTTGTCTATTAAAAACCCTAAATCAGAGGTGTCAAGCTCATTTGTTACGAGGGCCAGATCTGACATAAATGTCACTTTGTCGGGCCAGGCCACGTGGGCCATAAAATATAATGCCAGGTACTGCAGATAGAAACTGTATAAAGGACAGCACCTGGTAAGCTCCGAGTTGGTGTATCCTCACTGCAAGGCCCCATGGGCTGGTGGGGGTGTGTGTGCAGAGGAAAACCCATGTAGGCGGGCTGGAGAGCCAGCAGTGCAGCGCTGGGCAGATGCTCCTACGATGCTCCTACTGCTGCAGACAAGGTCGTTCTGCCGTGCTGAAGCCACAATGGAGTGGCTCAAACCACTCCCCCCCAACACTCCCTCCCTTGCATCAGTTGCTCGCGGGCCGCATAAAAGCCCTGGATGGGCCTGTTCCGGCCCCCAGGCCTTATGTTTGACACCCCTGCCGTAAATGGTACTTGAAGGGCCATGTATTCCCATAGAATCATAGAGTTGGAAGGGTCCTCCAGGGTCCTCTAGTCCAATCGCCTGCACAATACAGGAAGTTCACAAATACTCCCCCAACACACACACCCCCCCCCCAAAAAAAACCCCTCCAGGATCCCTGGCCAAACTGGCCTGGAGAAAAATTGCTGCTTGACCCCAAAATGACAATCAGCGTTTCCCTGGGTGTGTAAGAAAGGGCCACAAGAACTAAGCACTGAGGCAGCCCTTCCTGCCCTCCTTCTCGTGATCTGCCTAAATTCACAGAATCAGCATTGCTGCCAGAAGGTCACCTAGCCCCCACTTAAAAACCTCCAAAGTAGGAGAGCCCACCAATGTTCTCTCTAAGCTGTGGAGGCTTGTGAGCAAAAATTCTACTTTGTGAGCTACTGGCATAAAAGCTGTGAGCGAGTGATTTGGCTGCTGCATGAATTAGTTTGCTCTGGAGCCCTCCTTCCTGAGCGGAGACAAAAATGTGTGAGCCGGAGGCTGAAAAACGGTGAGCTAGCTCACACTAACTCAGCTTAGAGGGAACACTGGAGCCCACCACCTCCCGAGGAAGCCTGTTCCACCGAGGAACTGCTCTGTCAGGAAGTTCTTCCTAATGTTTAGCCAAAATGTTTGATTTAATTTCAACCCATTGGTTCTGGTACAACCTGGGGCAACAAAAATCAATTCTGCACCATCCTCTGTATGATATTCCTTCAAGTACTTGAAGATGGTTATCCTATCACCTCTCGGTTGTCTCCTCTCCAGGCTAGACATACCCAGCTCCTTCAACCTTTCCTCACAGGGCTTGGTCTCCAGACCGCTCACCATCTTCGTTGCCCTCCTCTGGACACGTTCCAGCTTGCCTATATCCTTCTTCAATTGTGGTGCCCAAAACTTCCCACTTGCTGGGATCTACCTCTGAGGCTCTCCTCTATGTGCCCTGACCGGCAGGTCTGTTGGGCTGGCCAAGCGGGATTCTGCTTCCTGAGCCACAGCAGCACCCAGCCTGTGAATTCTTTCTCCAAACAAACCCACCTGGCTTTTCAGAAAACACTGCACCCTTTAACAGGACATGCAGTGCCATCCTATACAGTACTTCTTTGCCCATTGACAGACAAAGAGAAATACTTCTTTACTCAATGAGAAATTAAATTGGAGAATTCACTGTCAGTAGAGGTAGCGAATGCTCCCTCTAAGCTGTGGACTCTTGTGAGCAGAAATTCTTCTTTGTGAGCTGCTGGCATTAAAGTTGTGAGCGAGCGATTTGGCTACTGCATAAATTAGTTTGCTCTGGAGCCCTCCTTCCTGAGCTGAGACAAAAATGCGTGAGCCGGAGGCTGAAAAACTGTGAGCTAGCTCACACTAACTCAGCTTAGAGGGAACACTGGACTAGTGATAGCCCTGACTTAAATGGCCCAGAATAGCCCAATTTCCTCAGATCTTGGATGCTAAGCAGGGCTGGCCCCGGTTTGTATTTGGATGGGAGGCCACCAAGGAAGTCCAGCGTTGCTATGCAGAGGTAAAAAGGTAAAGGTAAAGGTTCCCTTGCTCGAAAGCCAGTCGAATCGGACTCTAGGGTTGCGGTGCTCATCTCCGTTTCAAAGCCGAAGAGCCAGCGCTGTCCGAAGACATTTCCGTGGTCATGTGGCCGGCATGACTAAACACCAAGGCGCACGGAATGCTGTTACCTTCCCACTGAAGTGGTACCTATTTATCTACTTGCAATTTCTTGCTTTCGAACTGCTAGGTTGGCAGGAGCTGGAACTAGAGACGGGAGCTCACTCCGTCATGCGGCACACTCGGGTCTTGAACTGCTGAACTACTGACCTTCCACAGCCTGCAGTTCAGCGTCTTAACCACTTGAGCCACCGCAGCTCCATGCTATGCAGAGGTAGGCCATGGCAAACCACCTCCAAGCATCTCTTGCCTTGAAAACCCTACAGGATTGCCATATATCGCCTGCAGCTTGATGGCACTTTCCACACACAGAGATACACACGGAAGTGGTGATGACCCTGAGCATAGATGGCTTTAGAAGGGAGTTAGATTCATGGATGAGAGGTCCATCAATGTCAACTAGCCATTGTGAATGAAGGGAATCTCCATATTCAGAGGCAGTAAACCTCTGAAACTCAGTGCTAGGAAGCAACATGGGGAAGGCCTTGGCCTCTATGCCCTTTTCTGTTTGGCCTTCCAGGGCAACCGGTCAGCTGCTCTGCGAAACAGTATGTTGAACAAGATGAACCACCAGTCTGATCCAGCAGAGCTGTTCTTACGTTCTTATGATTTCAATGGCTTTACACTGAATTTCAATGGATTTAGCCTGATCTCGTCAGATCTTAGAAACTAAGCAAGGTCGACTAGAATTTGGCTAGTATTTGAATGGGAGACCTCCAAGGAATACCAGGGTTGTGATGCGGATGCAGGTAAACATCTCTTGCCTTGTGTTGGGTATTACAAGTTGAAAACACTCAGTATATCTGGGGTTAAGTGTTTGTTTAAGTTACTCACAGGAAGTCACATGTTTCTCATGTAACCAATGTTCTTTAGCTTTAGGATGCCCAGGAATTTTCTCCCTGATCTAGGAATTTGATTGGGACTAAAGTGTCAAGGTATATTACCATTTTATGGCTTCTCTTCCCGTCTTTGTTTGGTGTTCTGAAGAAGAAGAAGAGCAGCCATACTCTCTCTCTTCTAGTTTTGTCTTTGTAGAGTAAGGATGTAGTAGATTTTGCTCTGTTGTTATTTTCATCCCAGTTACCCTTCCCATGCTAGAATTTAGTAAAAACTTTATATTTTAATCACACATGGACTCTCAGTCTGAATTATTTTACTCTGGCTCTGCTGGGCTATCTTATCTCTGCTAAATACCATTTTTTTCAATATCTCACTATCACCCAACACCTTGAAAACTGCACCGGGGTGGCCATAAGTCAACTGTGACTTGACAGGACTTTCCACCGCCACCAACCCTGCATAGGATTTCACTACTGGTCTCCCCATCTGAACAATATTGCTAGTATGTGATTGTTAGTGCCATCTTAAGCAGAGTTATGCTCTTCTAAGTCCATTGAAGGACTTAGGACAGGTATAACTCTGTTTAGGATTGCACTGGAATTTCCTTGTTTGGCAGCTACCCTTTGAACGGTGACCTGTCTGCTACCTGCCCTGTTTATCTTTTTAAGAATTGTATGAGATGTTGGGAGATTTGATCTCCACAGGTCCCTGCCACACGGCAGGAAAAACGATGGGCGAAGTGCGGCTAATCTGAGCCGCACCAAAGTTGAGACGCCGCGGCGAGATCCCATGGATCCCTTGAGCCGCGGCGCCGTCGCTCCCCGGCACAATCAGATGCCGGGGAGAAAGTGACGGTGGGAAGGGGAGGTTGGCGAACTGCATATGCTCACACATGCGCAGTTCGGCCAGGAGCCGGGGATGCCCCGGTGCAAGGACGCGCCGGCGATCCCACGGCCACACTTGCTGTGGCCCTTCTGGATGAACCACCCAGGTAGGTGGTTCTTTTTTGGTGCGGAGTTTTGGGCGGGAGGGACGGATCGGGGACGGCCGGGCAACGCTTCCCAGATGTTGCCGTGGGATCGTGCCCATTTGCCGCGCATCCGATCCGTCCCTCTCCCGGCCCAATTCCTCGTGTGTGACCGGGGCCACAGTGTTGGTTTTTTAAAAAAAAATAACTTGCAGCTGTGAGGGGTCCTGATTCAGCTCGGGACCACGGGGGGAGGGGGCGCAGAGCAGAGAAGGCGCTCAATCCTTCCACCCCTGCACAGTTTTCAACCACTGAAACCAACCCCCATCTCTGTTATACCACACCAGCACTATTATTAACCATGGAAGGGGAAAAGATGGGTGCGGCAGCTCATCCCTGACTGTCCATTTACATGGCTGGATCTAACAATATCCCCAAAATGTTAGCAGGAGCACAACATCGTCCAGAGTAAAGAGTGGGTCAGCAGCCCTCTAGGATACCAGATCCCCCATCTTTTCGGTATGGTGACCAACAAGTCCAAATTTACTTGGTATGGTGACCCATCCAGGGCTGGCCCAAGGGGTTTTTTGGGGGGGCCCTTCGCAAACAATGACCTTGGCACCCATCTAGATCAGCATTCCATTTTCAACAGTGGCTGACCAGATTTTTTTTAAACAAAGTTTGAGTCCAGTGGCACCTTTAAGACCAACAAAGTTTAATTCTGGGTATGAGGTTTTGTGTGCATGCGCACTTCTTCAGATACATGCGACGCGCCTGCCGACGTCAACGCCTGTGCGGGCTCATGTTAGGCATGTGCTCTGCCAACTGCATTGGTTGCCAGTTGAGTACCAGATTCGCTTCAAGGTGCTGGTTTTGAGCTTTAAAGCCTTATATGGCCTGGGACCAACATATCTTCCCATAGACATCTCGAAGAGCATTACGCTAAAACGATCAACACCTCCTGGTGGTCCCTGGCTTAAAGGACGCTCAACTTGACTCGACCAGGGCCAGGGCTTTCTCTGTACTGGCCCCAGCCTGGTGGAACATGCTCCCTATTGAGACCAGGGCCCTGCGGGATCTTCCTCAATTCCGCAGGGCCTGCAAGACGGAGCTGTTCCGCCAGGCCTTTGGTTGAGGCAACGGGCACCCATATATGGCCTCCCTGAGGTTGCTGTCACACGTCTATTTACTGACCACCGACAACTGGCCTGCACCACTTGGCCAGAACTTTATAGCCAACTCATGCTGTTTCAAGCCGTACCTATCGTTTTCATTGTTATAATGTTTTATCGTTGTTTTAAACTGACATCTCTCCCTTATAATAATTCAGTAAGACGCAAACTGACGCAGGGGACAGAAAATGCGCACCCACAGTGTTAGGCCGGCTGCGCTGTCCCTCAGAGGCATACCCACGTCCCATTGGCCATGTCCTCTGAGTCCTGCCTCTGACGCAGCCTCACGCAGCGGGGAGCGACGAGGGATGGTGCCGGCGGGACAGACGAGGGCCGGGAGCCGACTTTCAGCGTGCGGGAGACGG
>NW_015172026.1:80266-80986 GCF_001447785.1 Gekko japonicus | reverse complement strand
CTGGGTTTTGACAACAAACAAGGTAAACAGAATAATTTATTTATTTATTTATTCGTTCCACTTTTACCCCGCCCTCCCCGCAAGCGGGCTCAGGGCGGCTTCCAAAACTGACAAGCAGTATTCAAACAAAATAAAACATAAATACAAGCATCAGTTAAAACACAAACAATCCATATAAAGAAGGGAAAGGTGGGTGTGGCTGGATGACCACACTTCTGGTAACATGGGGGTGTGGCCTAATGTGCTAATGAGTTTTGCTGTTGGGTGTGGCCAATTATGCTAATGAGTTCCTGCTGGGCTTTCTCTACAAAAAGAGCCCTGATTATAATGATGTTACCCGCCCTGAGCCCGTCCGCGGGATGGGCGGGATATAAACGCAAATAATAAATAGATAAATAGATAAATGCATTTTGTGCATGCATACGAAAGTTGATACCCAGAATTAAACCTAAGTTGGTCTTAAAGGTGTCACTGGACTCAAACTTTGTTCTGTTGCTTCAGACCAACACGGCTGCCCCACCTGGATCAGATTTTTTTGAGAAGCCAACAAACATCACACAAAGCCGCCCTGAGCCTTCGGGGTAGGGCGGGATATAAATCCAAACATAAATAAATAAATAAATAAATAAATAAGTAAGGTTGCAGCTACCTCTGCTGTGAACCCCTCGCAAGTGGCATCCTGACATACACAGTATTTGCCTATGGAGGTTACGTTCCAGG
>NW_015172026.1:68051-79984 GCF_001447785.1 Gekko japonicus | reverse complement strand
TCTCAGAGCGACTTACAAACTCCTTTCCCTTCCCCTCCCCACAACAGACAGCCTGTGAGGTAGGTGAGGCTGAGAGAGCTCTGAGAGAACAGCTCTTGAGAGAACAGCTCTGAGAGAACTTGTGACTGACTCAAGATCACCCAACAGCTGCATGTGGAGAAGTGGGGAATCAAACCCGGTTCTGCAGATTAGAGTCTGCCGCTCTTAACCACTACACCAAAGGTAGGGTGAACCTGCAAATAAACTTTTTCAGCTGTCGTCCATAGGCTGAAGAACTTCCTCCCCGTAGAGGTATATCTGGACCATCTTTGCACGTCTTATTCTGTAATCTGAAAACCATATTGGGGGGAGGTTTGGTGTGTGGGAGGGGAACACTTTGGAATTAATTGACTACTTAACTCGGTATCCTGAGACCCAGGGTGCTGTTACGTTTTAGTGCCGTTTGCCGACATTGTTTTGATCGATGTGCTGATATTGTAGTATTTACTGTTGCTTTATTGGATGTTTTATATGCTATTTCATTGTTATTACTGTTTGCTGCCGTGCGTATTCCTTCAGAAGCGAAAGGCAGGGAATAAATCCTTAAGATAAATAAAATATAAGCAAAACCGGTCCTGTAGCACAACAGCAGTGGGAGGCTGATAGTGCCCCCCCCCCACAGAAATAAGGGCAGGCTTCTAGCTAAAAGAAAGTAAGAGTGGCGCCTCAAACATTCCCAGATCACCAAGTAAATGTTACTACTACTGCGAGGTGTGTGTGTGGGGGAAACAACCCAAATCTCATGGAAAGACAAAAAAATGTTAAATTGCAATAATGGGAGATAATGAATTTGTGTTAATAAACCCATGAGAGCAGAGCAGCAACGGTGAGACTTCCGCTAGTTGGAGCGTACTTCCCCCCCAGAAACAATAATTAAGGCATGCTCCACTCCTATGCCCGAAAAGCGTATGTGAGAATTCTGTAGGGTTCTCAACCTCCAGGTGGTGGCTGGGGATCTGCTGGGATGACAACTGAACTCCAGGCAACAGAGAACAGTTCCCCTGGAGAAAATGGCCACTTCGGAAGGTGGACTCTGTGGCATTATAACCCACTAAAGTCCCACTCCCTTCCCCCAAAGCCTGCCCTCCTCAGACTCCACCAGCCCCAAATCTCCAGGTATTTCCCAGTCCAGAGATGGCAACCCTAAAATTCTGTGTCTTCTGAGGAGTCCGCACACCAGGTGTCTGATCCAATGTCGTTTTTTCTCCCTACTGGATTTAACGTGCACATCTAGGCAGTGACATCTGTTTCTACCCCCCAGTCGTCAGCCTCCTGTCCTCATCCCCAACTTTTCCAACACGGGAGAAAGTCCAGTGTTTACGGATCAAACTGTTCTCACCATGCATTTTCCAGCTATCTGATTTCTCTGTTGCATGCTCAAGCAGTTTGGGAGGTCTGAGGCTTCCGCTCCCTGATCACCATTTTTTCACAGTTAGCGATATGCACATAACTGCATATTTGCCCCTGGCAAATAAGTAGTTCTGTGCATGCCCAAAGTAGACTTTTTTTTTTTTTTTAAAGAAGCTGCCTGCCCACCTGCTCCATGGTGACTGCGCAGTAGTAATCTGATCACTCGACCACAGCTTGAAGCAGGATTAGGGTGGCGTGTCTAGTCGAAACTCTCCAGAACAAATAATTCTGGAGAAATTAGAGGTGCAGCCATACCACACCAAGCCAGTCATCTGACTGCAGCCACTGTGTTGCTTCACTGCTCACCAACCTAGGTGCAGCTTCAGTTGGGACCAAGGTGAGCCTGGAGAAAAGACTCATGCAGAGATGCAGCAGGCAGCCTCCTCAAAAAAGTGTTTCAGAGGGTACTTGTGTTAGTCAGGACTAGAAGAGCTAGATAGGAGTCCAGTAGTACCTTACGAATCCAGTGGCACCTTCAAGGCCAACAGGATATCTAACGAAGGCAGCTCTGACTCTCTAATGGTTATACTCCAAAATTCTTGTTGGTCTCTAAGGTGCTACTGGACTGGTAAGATATTTTAGCTGCTCAAAGAATGGATATTTCTTCTGTCTCTCTGCACAAGGCGTGCTGGAACGATTCAGTCCCACCCAATGCAGAACCATAGCAGAGTTGCCCCAGCGGAGGACTGATGGGAAGGAAGGAAGCAACATAAGAACATAAGAGACGCCAATGTTGGATCAGGCCAAAGGCCCATCCAGTCCAACACTCTGTATCACACAGTGGCTAGAAATATCAGTGCCATCAGGAGGTCCACCAGTGGGGCCAGGACATTAGAAGCCCTCCCACTGTTGACCCCCCCCCCAAGCACCAAGAGGACAGAGCATCACTTGCCCCAGAGTCCCTATCTATACCTTGTGGCTAATAGCCACTGATGGACCTCTGCTCCATATGCTTATCTAATTCCCTTTTCAAGCCGTCCATGCTTGTAGCCGCCACCACTTCCTTTCTGTAACCTCTTGCTGTTGCTGTAACAAGGCCAGAGTAGCAAATGAAACTTACTGGGATAAATGATTGGGACTCTATTGCTGCCTAGATCTTACTGTAAGTAGGATCCTATTATGTAATTTCTGTACCACTTAATGTGTCACGTTAATATTTATGCTGCGTTGCAGTTCTTTCTAGTGGTTCTAGACTTCTAAAATCCAAATGCACTGGTTACTAAATGCCCCATTTTGTTGATTGTACCGACTCACTACGTGAGAAGGCAGACTATAAATAATGTAAACAAATAACTAAGAAATCAAGCAGAGAAGCAGCAGGCAGCCTCTCCTGCAGGTGGCTGCTTTGGGCTGCTTTCAGCTCGGAGGAGCTTTTTGTCATTTGATGAGTCTCTTGAGGCACACGAGCTGTTCGCCAACGCACAGTTTCGGAATTACCAGGGGAGTAAGACACTGTGATCGCGTTCCTTCTTCAGACTAGATAATGGAGGTTGCTTTGGCCAGCAAGAGGTTACAGTAAGAGGCAATAGCTTGGCCCAGCCAGAGGCACGCACACCATTTCCGTTCAGCTCCATTGCTTCCCCCA
Organism: Gekko japonicus; assembly: GCF_001447785.1. NCBI lineage: Eukaryota > Metazoa > Chordata > Lepidosauria > Squamata > Gekkonidae > Gekko > Gekko japonicus. Next base: position 76,950 of record NW_015172026.1, on the reverse strand, counting down.
CCCCATTAAGGCATACCCTGTGGAACTGGATTCCACGAGATCCCTCCCTCCCCATCCGCCGCCGTTCCTCTTGCCTGCACGGCGGCAGCAATCGCTTCTGGAAGCAGTTGTCGGTTGTTGGAGGAAACTGCTGCTCCCTGTGCTGAATGCTAAGCACCTGCTTAGAATGTGACTTGAATACCCACATGCCTGAGGAGGGGAGATGGACGTGTGCCCGGCACACTCTCCCGGAGATCGGCATTCTCGGCACGGAGTCCGTGGGCCTAGTTCGGGGAGGCAAGGAGGACTCGTGGGGCTAAGTTCATGCCCTTCCGAGAAGCAGGAGTGACTCCCCATTCTGTCTGCAGGACCTGGGAATGGGGATGGGTCTTTTGGAGGGGGGGGGAGGCGTTCATCGCAGGGAGGGTCACCTGCCCCTTCTATCCTTCCTGCCTTCACGGCTCAGCTTTGTCGGAACAAGGGAGGAAGATACCTGATCGGCGATCGAAAATGCAAAACTATCCAACCGGAGCCCTTCCGGGTTCAGTTCTCTGGGCTCTTACGCCGGCACAGTACGGTGGTTAAGAGCAAGAGGTGTGAGCAGGGAAATTCTCGCTCCAAAAATTCAGCTGAGCCTCAGTGCTCATTTTCTGGTTGGTTGGCCTTGCATACTTTTGATTTTAATTGATTTCCCCCCCCTACAATCCTTTTGTATTCTGCGGGGGGGGGGGGGATACAGAAGACTTGAGCATCATATCTAGAAGCATCACATCTAGAAAGACAGCAAATCACACATCATCCGTATAGCAGCTGCTTTGCTTTCCTTAAACTTACTATCTGGGGGGCATGAAATATTCCCGGGTGGCTTGCTCAAATTGGGGGGTCTCCAACGCAGTGCCCGTGGGTGCCATGCCACCCGCCAACACCTATCCTGGCGCCTGCCAAGTGCTTTTACAAAGTGGGTGGGGTTAGGTGGGCTTTGCCCAGTAGGGCTTCTGACTGGCCCTGCAGACTAAAAGGCATCCTGTTAAGCTGAGCTCCCACCTGAAATGCTGAAGGTCGTGTATAACTATTAGAGTTATACACGACCTTGCTTCCTGACGTTCGATTATTGGCTGCGCTTCCTGTGGCAGCCATTTTGTGACTGGCTCCACCTCCTCTGGCAGCCATCTTGTTATCGTGCCCACCGCCCTACATCAGAATTCCAAAGGTGCCCACAGGTTCAAAAAGGTTGGGGACACCTGGCTTAAACGACTGGGACGACCAACCTCACCCCAGGTTTCCCCTCCAGGACACCATACTCTCTTGAGACCCCAAGCAGGCCGTTGGTCTCCCTTCCTTCTCCCTTCTACACCAGGAGGGTGTAGTGGTTACGGAGATAGACCAGGATCTGGGAGACTCTGGTTCTAATCTCCACTCTGCCCTGGAACCTTGCTGGGTGCCCTTGGGCCAGTCACACCGTCATCTAAACTGAAATTGTATTTATTTGAAAGATGTTACCTGCCCTGAGCCCGCCCGTGGGTTAGACGGGATATAAATACAAATAATAAATAAATAAATCAGCCCGACCTACCCCACAGGGTTGTTTGGAGGATAAAATGGAGAAGGGGATACCTTCATGGATACCCTAGCATCCAATGGGGACCCAAAGCTGCTTACAAAGTTCTCCTCTCCTCCATTTTATTCCCACAACAACAACCCTGTGAGGTAGGTTAGGCTGAGAGGGAGTGTGACTGGCCCAAGGTCGCCCAGTGAGCTTCCATGGCAGAGCAGTGATTTGAACCTGGGTCTCACTGATCCTAGCTCAACATTCTAACTACTTCACCAAACTGGCTTTTTTAAACTGACACTCGTCCACCCTCAACAGTTCTCTAGCTTATTGGGAAAAGAGCTTTCATTCATCAGGGCCCTGGCTAGTATTTGGAAGGGCGACGTCCAAGGAATATCAAGGGCGTGATGCAGAGGCAGGTAACGGCAAACCACCTCTGAAACATCTTTTGCCTTAAAAGCATGTCTAGTTCGCCACCTAGTGGTGCATAATGCTAAAAGAGCTAGAAATTCTGGCTGCCAGAGGAACTCTGGGCTATACTACTACACTGCTATATGATGATGATGATGATCCATCAGGGTACAAAGTGAAGTGTATAAACAAGAGTGGGTGCGGTTCTTAACTGCTGCAGGGTGAATTTCTCTTCCCTCATCCTAAGCTCCCCAAATCCAGGGCTGATTTTCTCTTTGTCTACACTGTCTACCCTTTAAATTTTATACATATTTACCCCATCAACCATTTGTTTAGTACAAAATCCATTTTTTTTAACTTAACAAACCACTCTGGTGTAGGGGTGGGCAGGACGCGCAGGTGGTTTCATGACATGACAGGCACTAACCAACCAGTGCTGTGTGTAGCCAGCTTCCACTGGAAACTAGTAGAATCAATTTCTCCTTCACTTCAAGATTGTACATCTGACCTAAAGTCCCCGGGGTAAGTTTGGCTCCACAGAAGCTCGAATTATGCATTCCGTGTGCACCCCAGAGGACTTGGCTCATCTCCCTTTCCTTTTTAAAAAAATTATAAGCCATCTATGTAGCATAATTACCTAACGGATGGGATATGTATAGCTGGCAGCTTAACAATAGCTTTGAGAGCGAGTTGTAACTTTTGTAGACGTAGTGTCAAGACTGCAGTAAGCGAGGACATTAAATAAAAATGGCTTTTCGGTTGGACAGTACTTCACACCCACCAATCCCAGTAATCCTTACAAGAGCCCTGTAAAGTAGGCCACTATTATTATTCCCCCGTATTGCAGAGGCAGCACCCAGGCAGGGCAGGGGCTGCAGTTCAGCGGCAGATCACTGGCTCTGTATGCAGAAGGTCTCAAGTTCAATCCCCGGGATCTCCAGCTAAAAGGACTGGGCAGGAGGGGATGTGAAAAACCAACTGCCTCAGATGCAGGAGAGCAGCTGTCAGTCTGAGCAGGCAATAGTGCTTTTCATAGATCAAAGGTCTGACTCAGTAGACAGCAGCTTCATGTGTTCACGGGTGTTCAAGACAACAGGGTGTGGGTTGTCCTGAGTTTCCTAGCTGGCTTAAGATCGGGACAATACCTGAATAGGGAAATTCCCAGCTACTCTCTTGGTCACCTGCATCTCTGCCCCAAACAGCAGCTCTGTTGTGAGGTAGGTTAGGCTGAGAGGGAGTGTGACTGGCCCAAGGTCGCCCAGTGAGCTTCCATGGCAGAGCTGTGGTCCCGATCTGAATCACGTCCCTGCACAGCTGCTATTTACAACGAAGAAATTGCTCTGGAGCTCCAAAACAAAGAACTCCCAAGTGTTTGGTCTGACTGAACACACACATGAAGCTGCCTTATACTCAATCACACCCGTCATCTAAACTGAAATTGTATTTATTTGAAAGATGTTACCTGCCCTGAGCCCGCCCGTGGGTTAGACGGGATATAAATACAAATAATAAATAAATAAATCAGCCCGACCTACCCCACAGGGTTGTTTGGAGGATAAAATGGAGAAGGGGATACCTTCATGGATACCCTAGCATCCAATGGGGACCCAAAGCTGCTTACAAAGTTCTCCTCTCCTCCATTTTATCCCCACAACAACAACCCTGTGAGGTAGGTTAGGCTGAGAGGGAGTGTGACTGGCCCAAGGTCGCCCAGTGAGCTTCCATGGCAGAGCTGTGGTCCCGATCTGAATCACGTCCCTGCACAGCTGCTATTTACAACGAAGAAATTGCTCTGGAGCTCCAAAACAAAGAACTCCCAAGTGTTTGGTCTGACTGAACACACACATGAAGCTGCCTTATACTCAATCACACTCTTGGTCCACCAAGGTCAGTATTGTCTACACAGACTGGCAGCAGCTCTCCAGGGTCTCAGGCAGAGAAAGGTCTTTCACATCACCTACCACCTGATCCTTTTAGCTGGAGATGCCAGGGAATGAAGAAGAAGAAGAGAAGAAATTGGCTTTATACCCCGCCCTTCACTACCCAAAGGAGTCTCCGAGTGGCTTACAAACTCCTTTCTCTTCCCCTCCCCACAACAGACACCCTGTGAGGTAGGTGGGGCTGAGAGAGCTCTTTCAGGAACTGCTCATAAGAGAACAGCTCTGAGAGAACTGTGACTGGCCCAAGGTCACCCAGTTGGCTGCATGTGAAGGAGTGGGGAATTAAACCCGGTTCTCCCAGATTAGAGTCCGCACTCTGAACCACTACACCAAATTGAACCTGAGACCCTCTGCATGCCAAGCAGATGCTCTGACACTGAGCCACGGCCCCTCCCTAAGGTTTAACCCTTAGACCTTACCCTATAAGAGCTGTCTACTTCTCAAAGTATTATGAGCAGAGGAGAAGAGACAAACAAGGAATGCGGAGAACACAGGCAACAATAAGAAGCCGTTTCTTAGGCCTTAACAGCGTTTCATTGATGTAGAAAGCAAGCAAACATAAAAGCGAAGCCGGTTCCTTCTGTCTGCCACTCATCCATCTCTATATGCTCATCTGCTGTTACTCCAACACACTAACCCATTCTCGGTTTGCTCACTTAGCAAGCCGTGAGCTAAGAGCTGTATTTATGGGCTTCTGATTGATATGCCGCTGCCACATTCGCTTACGTTTTTAATTAAGAAGGGCTGATTTTGAGCAGCGAGGAAGCCACCTGCACATTTTTTTAAAGGAGAGGGCGGTAAGGAGGGGGTGGGGGAGATGGGCGGGAAGAACTTCCCACCTCTTACGATTCTCTGAGACTGACACAGGATCGCAGGAAGTAGAAATGCGGTGAAATGGGGTAGAAGTAAGGTTGCCAGGTGTCCCCCCCCGCGAGAGGTGGGGGCAGTAGGGTTGCCAGCTCCAGGCTGGGAGACTCCTGGAGACTTGGGGGTGGAGCTTGGGGAGGACAGGGACCCCTGTGGGGCACAAGGCCGCAGAGTCCACTCCTCCCAGAGCCTCCATTTTCTCCAGGCGAGCTGATCTCTGTAGTCTGGAGAAGAGCTGTAATTCCAGGGGATCCCCAGGTCCCACCTGGAGGCTGGCATCCCTAGATGGGACCCCAGCCAAACTTCCTGGTGGGGACAGGATTTTTAGCCGCTCTTCTGGGCAAGCATACTATTCTAGCATACTATTCTACCCACAAATAAGAACAGCCTTTCTAAAAAAAGGCTTCCATTTTAAAAAGTCCTTTTGTCCAATACACGGGCTCTTTTGTTTTCTGACATGGTGACCCTTTAAGGAGGCTGGAGTTGGTTCCTTATTCGCAGTTCCTTATTCATGACTTATTCGTGAAATCATCCAGAAACACTGAGGAGAGCTGGAAAGCTCCGAACCCCAAAATAAGGTCTGGACCATCACATATCATATACCCCCAGGTTCAGGGGACCCTCCCCTTCAAGAAGATATATCCTGTTTCTGGGAATAAGGAATGAATAAGGAACTGTGAATAAGGAACCAACTTCAGCCTCATGGTGGCTTGCCGTTTCCTGGGTCTGCACAGATTCTGTGGACGTCCTTGGTGGTTTCCCATCCACATACTAAGCAGGGCTCACCCTGTTCTTTACACGAGAAGAAACAGGTGCTATTCCCACCCACTGCATCAGCTTCTACCAGAAAGCAGCAAAGGGGTGGTGAAGGAAATCTACCTAAGCAGGGCTCACCCTGTTCTTTACACGAGAAGAAACAGGTGCTACTCCTGGAATGGATCCATGGGATCCGGCCCGAGGCTTCCCACCCACTGCATCAGCTTCTACCAGATAAGCAGCAAAGGGGTGGTGTGCTGCCCCCCAGCCAGCGTTTATCTGTAGTTTAGTAAAACTGCTCTGTATCTTTAAGACTTGTTGCACCTGGGAATTGGAGTCCACAGTTAGGGGTCCCAGAAGCTTCCCTCTGACTGGCTCAATAAGAGTAATTTCCTGAGCTCAGAGGCGCAAAGATAGGAGTTTTATTGTTCTTTTCCGTTTCTTTGTCCATCAACCCTTACTGCAAGGAGAGTTCTTTCTCACCATGGCTATAGAACTGACCTAGATCACAAGATGTAACTTTCCACCCAGCTATCTGGTCGATTGTGAGTAAATGATCTTCTGAATGCATGTGAAGTTGATTAAAGATGATTCAAGCTCTCCTCAGTAGTCGTGCGTTGACTCACACCTAGAGAGTGCTGGCTTAGCACAGCTTGCGCTGGACAGGACAAGTGGTGAAGGAAATCTACCATCTGACACGATTTCTCCCCGCCAAACTTCTATACAAGAGAACCGCCTCTGAACGTCTCTCGCCTTGATAACCCGATGGGTCGCACTCAGTCAGCTGCCCCTGGACAGAGCTTCACACATACGCTCATACACTCCATCTATACAAGGAGGAGAGGTTAAAATGTGGGGAAAAGCTATTCCGACATGCATGTGATTGTATAAAAGGGGGGTGGAGGACTGTACTTCAAATAGAACACGTCTGTTCACAGATGACGCAAGGGGGGGGAGTGGGAAAGTTCAAATGCGATTGTGAAATTCATCTTCCCGCATGGCCATCCGTCAGCTAGCTCATCAGAAAAGTGCTGTCTTTGGCAAACACACACCAAGCGTGGGAGAGACATTCCAAAGCGCTTCAAGTGGCACACGTGAAATCTGTCTTGGTTTACGAATGGCTCATTCCCCCCCTCCCCGCAATTGCTTTAAGCAAGGCCTAGCCTGTCTATCTTCAAATCTAACTTTTTCAAGGCTAAACGTTTGCTTTCAAGGTGGTGGGGAGAAGATAAAAAAGAAAGGCAAGGCATTCGAGATGTTTGATTCTTTCCTCCCCACGACTGAGAGCCAGTGTGGTATAGTGGTTACGAGTGTCAGATTACTATCAGGGAGACCAGGGTTTGAATCCCCACTTGTTCCATGGAAGCTTCCTGGGTGACCTTGGGCCGGTCACACTCTCAGCCTGACCTACCTCACAGGGTTGTTGTGAGGATAAAATGGAGGAGAGGAAAAGACTGTAAGCAGCTTTGGGTCCCCACTGGAGAGGAAAGCGAGGTGCAAATGAATTAAATAAGTCTCTCCCTCACTTTGCACTGCACTTGTGTGACATGGGCCCTGAATGCATCTAGGGCTGCCAGTCCAAATGCAAACACACTGGAAAATATAGCACCCCCTGGAAAACATAGCACCCCCTTCCACTCCTGCATGGTCGTAGCCCCGGTCAAGGAGGGTGAGGTGCTCTCAATTCCCCACCCCCCAGAATAGTTCCACTCCCCTGTCACATTCACACATGATGGGTCTTAATGAACCCGCGTGGCGGAACGCTCAGTCTGAATGTGGGCGACTCAGGCTGGCACCGCTGATGGTGGCACCCCCCCCCCAGCTCCCTCTCAATCAGGCAAGCGTATTTTGGAAAAGGGGGGCCGGGAGAGGCACATGGAAGGAAATGAGCAGAGGCAGTGCTGGGGATGGGGAGACGGGATTTAAGTTCCAGCTTTCCTTTCAACAGTAAGGATAAGGAACAACTGCTGGGTTAGGAGTTCCTCTTTATCAGATGCTGGGGAGAGGGGACACTGTAGGTAATCCTGGATCTCATCCAGGCGGGAAAAGTTAGGCATAACAGAACTTAACAGAAGTATTTGGAGGAGCCCAACAAGGCATTTTAGTATCAACACAACCTTGCGAGGGAGTTTATGGAGAGAACCAGTATGTGTACTGGTTGGAGCCAGCATGGTGTGGTGGTTAAGAGCCGCGGACTCTAGCCTAGAGAACCGGGCTCGATTCTCCACTCCTCCACATGAAGCCTGCTGGGTGACCTTGGGCCAGTCACCGTTCTCTCAGAACACTCTCAGCCCCATTTACCTCACAGGGTGTCTGTTGTGGGGAGAGGAAGGGAAGGTGATTGCAGGCCGCTTTGAGACTCCTTGAGGTAGGGGAAAGCAGGATATAAAAACCTACTCTTCTTCTTCTTTCACTAGGCTCTGGGAGAGTCCCACATTCCAATCTTCACTCTGCTAGGAGGCTAACTCCATGACCTTGGGCCAGTCACTCTTTCTCAGCCAAACCCACCTCTTGGGGTAGTTATACCGATAAAAATATGTTGCTTGGAGGAAAGGGAAGAGGGGTGGGATCATGGCTCAGGGGCAGGCTGTCTGTTTTGCATGCTAGGTTCATTTATTATTACGACAACAAGCCATAAGATGCATATACTTACATGAAACATTCATATAACTGAGTTTAAACAGTATATAGTATATAAAAACCGATAGAAAAATAAAACTATGAGTTTTATAAGTTTTATTGTATTTTATTATTATTTACATTGCAAGCCACCTTGAGTTCCTGTAAGGTAGAAAGCGGCTAATAAACGTTTCAAATAAATAAATGTTAGTTTGCCCCTGCCCCCAACCCCTCTCTCCCTTCACATGCTAGTCATCCAAATGCCATTAGTTCTAGCCCGCGGCTGGGCTCTTATGGACACTCAAAACAGAGCCAACCTGCAAAAATTTGCTTCTGAGAAAACATACATGCATGCTGGATCAAGCTGCATAGTTAGAAAAAGAAGAAGAAGGGGAATAAAGATAACAGTCGAATAGTACTGAAGCAACAAAGAGGCAGAGTGATACAGGTTGGAAATGATTTGTAATGGGTTCCGGACAGGAGAAAACGGAAGCATGTCTTTACAGAATTTACTTAATAGAAATACCGCAAGATGTGGAGACAGCCTAGCTTAGTTCAGGGTTGTTGTTTTTAAAGAAAAAAGTCATGAAGGATAGTTCCAGGGGTCATTTCCTGCAACAAGCCCCGCCCCCTGCTCCCAGCAGCCCCAGGCCATGAGGAGCAAGAAGCAGCCAGGTAAGTTGCAGAGCCCCCTCCCTCATAGATAGCAATCCAAAACAGTCCAGTGGCAGCTTTAAAACCAAGTTTATTCAAGTACAAGCTCTCCCTCCTCTGCCAG
>NW_015172026.1:67559-68010 GCF_001447785.1 Gekko japonicus | reverse complement strand
CAGCAATCCAAAACAGTCCAGGGGAGTCTGAGCAGTGGGTGTTGCCTTCTGACACACTTCCGGTGATGTCAGGGTGTGTGGCGTATGCAAATAAGTTATGCTAATGAGCTCCTGCACCTCTTTTTCTACAAAATGACCCCTGGATAGTTCTAATGGAACAGCTAAACGGAACCTCCATATCTCTTAGGCCCAGACTAGACGTGATATTGTCCTTGTGGCTGAAACAGGGCCACCACCACCATTTTACAGTCATTTAAAAATGCCATGAATGATTGGCACCACCGTGCAATGGGATGAGACACCAGACCAATAGACAGAAATTTTTGGCCGGTGGGGCAGGAACAGGGAGATTGCTAACAGTGGGGGGGAAGCAATTACTAGATTAGATTACTAATGGTGGAGGGTATCGAAAGAAAGAGAGAGACAAGGCGCATTCTCTCTCTCTCTCCCT
>NW_015172026.1:60639-67541 GCF_001447785.1 Gekko japonicus | reverse complement strand
ATGGGCCGGTGAGACACGCCCCCCCCCCGTAAATACACTCCTTATCAAGTGCTGAAACATATGCAGTGTTGTCAACCTCGAAATAGCACCTGGAGATCTTCCGCTATTACTGTAAGAGTTGCCAATCTCCGGTTGGTAGCTGGAGATCTCCTGCTATTACAACTGATCTCCAGGTGACAGAGATCAGTTCAGTTGGAGAAAATGGCCCCTTTGGAAGGTGGACTCTATGGCATTTTACCCAATTGAAGTCCGTCCCTCCCCAAACCCCTCCATCCTCAGGCTCCACTCCCAAGATCTCCAGGTATTTCCCAACCCAGAGCTGGCAACCCTAATAACAATTGATCTCCAGATAACTAAGATCAGTTCCCCTGGAGAAAATGGCTGCCTTGGAGGGTGGACTCTATGGCATTCTACCTTGCCAAGGTTCCTCCCCTCCCCAAACTCCACCCCCCGGCTCCACCCCCCATATATCCAGGTATTTTCCCAACTCAGAGCCAGCAACCCTCAACATCTAACCCCACCCCGTGTTTAGGCTCTTGAAAAAGTATAGGGAGTAAAACCAGTGCTGCACTGTGGGCCCAAAATGACTTAAAATGGTGGCAGCATCTTCACGGCGGTCACAAGGACGCCATCACATCTAGTTTGGTGTAGTGGTTAGGTGTAGGAGCGCAGACTCTAATCTGGGAGAACCCGGTTTGATTCCCCACTTCTCTACATGCAGCTGCTGGGTGTGACCTTGGGTCAGTTACAAGTTCTTTCAGAGCTGTTATCTCATGGGCAGTTCTCGAAAGAGGTCTCTCAGCCCCACCTACCTCACAGGGTGTCTGTTTATTTATTATTCATTTATTCGAGAGCCAGTTTGGTGTAGTGGTTAAGTGCGCGGACTCTAATCTGGGAGAACCAGGTTTGATTCCTCACTGTCCTTGAAAAAGAGCAGTTTGTGTCAGAGTTCTCTCAGCCCCACCCACCCCACAGGGTGTCTGCTGTGGGGAGGGGGAGGGAAAGGAGTTTGTAAGCTGCTCTGAGACTCCAAGTGAAGGGCGGGGTATAAATCCAATTTCTTCTTCTTCTTCTTCTTCTTCTTCTTCTTCTTCTTCTTCTTCTTCTTCTTCTTCTTCTTCTTCTTCTTCTTCTTCTTCTTCTTCTTCTTCTTCTTCTTCTCCTCATTCAAGTTATACCCCGCCCTCCCCGCCAAAGCAGGCTCAGGGGAGGGGAAGGGAAAGGAGATTGTAAGCCACTCTGAGACTCCTTTGGGTAGTGAAGGGCAGGGTATAAATCCAATCTCTTCTTCTTCTCTTCTAGTTTGGACCTTAAGGGATGCTGAAGACAAACAACATGGCAGGAGCAGCCATCAGCGTCATGATCTCCTTCTGGCTTTCCACAGAGGCCTCTCCCTAGCAGCTGATGAAGCCAGACTGTGGGACGATGGACCTTTGATCCGACCCAGAAAAGGCCATTTTTAGGTTCATATGGTTGGAAGGGGGGTGAAGAGGGTGAAGAGAAGGGGAGAGTGGCCTAGTGCTCCAGGCCAGCACAGGACGGGTGATTTGCTGTCCACTCCAAAGTCCATTAGAGAGAGGCATTGATCAAGAAGGTCCATTATTAGCTCATTCACAGTCCATCTGCTAATCCATAAAGCAATATTTTATCTGCTGTACTCCGCGGGGAGTCGATAGAAACCACAAAGGCAACGGGTAATTCTCTGACCACCCCCGAGTCGGCCCCGTTAACCCAGTTCCGGGTTTGTGTGCACGCAAGTGAGAGGAAGCGACCCCCCCAAAATGTGCATTGACTGAAGTAAACAGAAAATGGAGGCAGATAATAATTTAGGTTGCGGGCAAGGGTGAACGACAAATCCTTAAATGGACGCGGCAATTTGAGCTGTCGGTGCCTTCTCTGAGGATTCCTAGTAAATTTGTGAAATCTGAACCAGTTTTCTTTTTAAAATTCCTGCTCTTATTTGACACCAGTAGCCACTCCGTTACAAAAGCTCTCAGAAGTCTGAATTTCATAGATGTCCACTTTCATTCTGGAAATGCCTTTAACTTTGGGTTCCCAGGTTCTCTCTGGCCACCTGTGGGGGATGGGGGGCAGGGTTGCCAGATCCAGGTTGGGAAACTCCTGGAGATTTGGGGGCGGAGCCGGGGGAGGACAGGGACCTCGGTCGGGTACAATGCCATAGAGTCCACCCTCCAAAGCATCCGTTTTCTCCAGGGGAACTGGTCTCTGGAGTCTGGAGATGAGCTGTCATTCCGTGGGATCCCCAGGTTTCACCTGGAGGCTGGTATCTCTACTTTCACCAGCTGACTATTTCAGTGGCTGCAATATTTAGTGGACTAATCATTTAGACTAACTGATTAAAAACAGATCAACTACCTTGAATGAATCAGACAGCAGATTTTTAAAAATCTTTTAAATTCACGAATTTACAAAAAGCGGGTTGGGAGATGCCGTCTTAGAAGAGGCATTCCCACTGCTTTGCCATGCCTCTTCTGACATGGCACTGCCTGCTGTGATAGGAATGGCCATGATTTGACAAGAGGCATTCCCACCCCTTTCACGCGCCACAGAATACCTCATCTGATACCTGCCGCAAAATCTGAAAGCAAAGTAATTATGCCTCCTTCTTCAGAAGTACAGCTTTAATCATATGAAAATGCATGTGGGTTTGATCCATTTGTTAATCAATAAAATATCATTCATTGACTAAGATACGTCAGGAGCCAGTGATTCCCCACTCCTCCACTTGCAGCTGCTGGATGACCTTGGGCAAGCCATAGTTCTGTCAGAGTTGTCCTTGAAAGAGTTCTCGAAAGAGCTCTCTCAGCCCCACCTACCTCACAGGGACCGATTTCACAATCGGTCAGGGTGTCTGTTCTGGGGAGGGGAAGGGAAAGGAGATTGAAAGCCTCTCTGAGACTCCAAGTGAAGGGCGGGGTATAAATCTAATCTCTTCTCTTCTTCTTCGATTGGATGGCAGCCCTGAATATTGCTGGACCTTGCTCTTGAGGACCATCTGAAAGTGCCCTATAGGTTGTGATGCCCACTCCCTCTAAGTCCTTATTCCCCCAATCAGGAATGATCACTACAGAAGGGCTGCTGTATGAACAATAAGAGAACCTTTGCTGCCAGAGGATGTAGTGATGGCCACAGGAACAAACAGCTTTAAAAGCTTTTTAGGGCTGTGACTCAGTGGTAGAGCATCTGCTTGGTATGCAGAAGGTCCCAAGTTCAGTCCTCAGCATATCCAGTTAAAAGGACCAGGCAGTCGGCGACGTGAAAGGCCTCTGCCCTGAGACCCCGGAGAGCTGCTGCCAGTCTGAGTAGACCATACTGACTTTGATGGACTGAGGGTCTGATTCAGTATAGGACAGCTTCATGTGTGTTCACATGAACAGGTCTACATGAATCAAAAGGGGATTAGACAGATTCATGGAGGAGAGGTCCATCAGTGGCTATTAGTCACGGGGACTGAGGGGGATCTCCACGTTCAGAGGCCTAAAACCTCTGAACCCGAGAGCCAGGAGGCAACATCAGGGGAAGGCCTCGGCCTCTATGCCCTGTTGATGGCTCTCCAGAGGAACTGGTTGGCCACTGTGTGAGACAGGATGCTGGACTAGGTGCTGGGAAGGCAGGATAAAAATCAAATCAATCAAAGCACCATTGGTCTGATCCAGCCGGGCTCTTCTTATATTCTTATGTGCCCAGGAAGCACATTTGTTTCAGTGAAAAGCATTTCGGCTTTGTTCCCATAGAGAACAGGGACTAAAGGGTTGAGCTAAAAGAGGCACAGAAAAAGTGGGTTTTGAGAAGGGATCTGGAGGAACTGGGTGAAGAGGCATCACACAGATGCTCTGGGAGGAAACTGCAGGAATATAGGGCACCAAGGAAGAAAGGGAACAGATGTTTGAGGGTGCAGGATAGCCGAGAATGGTGGAGGTGGAACAGCAGATGTCATGGGAGGGGGTTGGGTTGCCAACTCTGGCCTGGGAGATTCTTGGAGATTTGGGGGAGGTTCCTCTGGATGGGAGAATTTGGGGAGAGATTTCACCCATCACCTTCAGAGTGCCGTAGAGTTTGCCCTCTGAAGCTGCCGTTTTCTCCAGGGGAACAATCTCTGTGGATGGAGCGGATGAAGCCGGGAGCCGAGCCAAGACAAGCTGAGGAAATACTAACTGAACCCCACTGGGTGCTGGTAGGCAATCCCACCCCAATGATGTATGTGCCCAGGGATAATAAACTATGTAAGCCGCTCAGAGACCCCGTGGGAGGGGTTCGAGCGGGATATAAGCTGAATGTAAAAAAAAAAAATCAGTTGTAATTCCCAGAGAACTCCAGGCCCCACCAGGAGGTTGGCAAGCCTAGCAGGGGGATTGGGACAACAGAAAGGAGAGACGGGGCAAGGCCATGGAGGGCTTTGAAGACAATGAGGAGGAGGTTGAACCAGGCCTAAGAAGAGAGGCAACGTCTTGGGGGAACTGTGATCGCAAGTGTTCAGTGCTGTCAAGTTGCTTCCAACTCATGGCGACTCTATGAATTAATGACCTCCGAAACATCCTATCGCTAGCAGCCTTGCTCAGGTATTGCAAACCGAGAGCCGTGTCTTCCTTACAAATGTATGTGGATTTAGTGATTAGCGTGTTAGATTAGGACTGGAGAGGTCTGGGTTCAAATCCCCCCCCCCAGCCACAAACTTCTTCTGCAACCTAACCTGTCTCAAAGAAAAGGAAGACCACCTACTATTTCGCAGATAGTAGCCGGCCTACAGGAGAGCAGTTAGATTAGACTTCAGTAGCACCTTAAAGGTAAAGGTTTCCCTTCCTCGAGAATCTGACTCTAGGGGGTGGTGCTCATCTCCGTTTCCAAGCTGAAGAGCCAGCGCTGTCTGAAGACTTTTCCATGGTCATGTGGCCGGCATGACTAAACGCCGAGACGCACGGAACGCTGTTACCTTCCCACTGAAGTATTTATCTACTTGCAGTTTCTTGCTTTTGAACTGCTAAGTTGGCAGGAGCTGGGGCCAGAGACGGGAGCACTCAGGTCTCGAACTACCGACCTTCCGGTCTGCAGCTCAACGTCTTAACCACTGAGCCACTGCGGCCCTTAGAGACCAACACATTTTGAGGGGGGGGGGAGTGTATGAGCGTTCAAGAGTCAAAGTTCCCTTCATTAGATTCTTCCCCATATCCGATGAAGGGAGCTTCAAGCCTCGAAAACTCAATTTCCTGAAAATCTTTTTGGCCCGTAAGGTGCTACTGGACTCAGATCTAACTATCTCACAGAGTTGCGACAAGGTGCAAATGGAGGAAGGGAGAATCGTGTGTGTCTCAGCGAAAAAAAAGGCAGACTAGAAATAAATAAGTAAATATACCACCCCGAGTTCCTCGAAGGAAGTATGGGATAAAAAATCGTGAGACAGGAAGTCACTGAAGGGATTTAAGGAGAAGCACAGCCAGCGTTACGTTCCCCAGATTTATTTATCCAAAACATTTATTGGCCGCCTTTCTCCCTCGCGGAACTCAAGGGGGCTTGCGATATGAATAAAACATTGCCTGTTGTGCAAATGATGCTGCTGGAGAGTGTGGCCCCCCCCCCACTGATAATATTAAAATTCAGAGTATTCTAGCGGAGCTACTAGGCTCTTGTCTCAAAGCAAGTGAGCTGGTATTTCCCCAGCCAGACAGAAGTGCCTCGTCCATGGAGCACAGCCCCCTATTTATACAGAATAATAACCCGGGGAGGGGGAGAGGAATTGGGGGCGTTTAATGCGGTGACCCAGGAATCAGTGGGGCGAGAGGAGACAAGGAGGCATTCACAGCAAACTGTCCTGATGTTCCCAACAATGGGGAGGAAGGCAGTGGTTGTGGGGAGGGTGTGTGTGTGTGTTAGTGTCTGGACTATTTCTGGCAGCGTATGAAGCCGGGTGCCTCCGGGAAGGCGCCTGTCAGCTCTGCTCGCCAGGAAGGAGATGGCACCCAAGGTTAATGGCCTCCCCCTCCCACTGGCCTTCTTCAGAGATTTTTTTGTGTGTGGAGCTTCATGTGACAGGCCGAAAGCCTGAGACCTACACAGCGGGGAAGCCAGAGAGCGGCAGTGCTGGTATTGCCACACCTTTGCTCCCCTTGAACACCCCATAATAACCACCATTCCTATTGCTTGCCCCGGCTCTGGACGTAAGGGAGGCTTTGTTTCAAGGGCTTATTTGCCGCAGTCCACTTAGGGTCAGCAGCCTCCAGGTGGGGCCTGGAGGTGTCCCAGAGTTGCACTTGCATCTCCAGACTATGGAGACCAGTTCACCTGGAGGAAATGGCCGCTTTTTGGAGGGTGGATTATATGGCATTATAGATGAGCTCCCTCCCCTCCTAAACCCTGCCCTCCCTAGGCGCCACCCCCAAATCTCCAGGAATTTCCCAGCCCACAGGTGGCAACCCTTTATACACAACTAATTTTCTACACAAATAAGTCTTAAACAGGGCTGTCAAAAACTGGCTGGTCACATTCACTGGTCACATTCACGCTTCTGGGCCATTTGATAGACTAGTAAAGGCAAAGGTTCCCTTGCTCGAAAGCCAGTCGAGTCCGACTCTAGGGTTGCGGTGCTCATCTCCGTTTCAAAGCCGAAGAGCCAGCGCTGTCCGAAGACGTTTCCGTGGTCATGTGGCCAGCATGACTAAGCACCAAGGCGCACGGAACGCTGTTACCTTCCCACCGAAGTGGTACCTATTTATCTACTTGCAATTTCTTGCTTTTATTTATTTATATTTATTTATAGGTTTAATTTATACCCCGCCCTCCCCGCAACGTTGAACTGCTAGGTTGGCAGGAGCTGGAACTAGAGACAGGAGCTCACTCTGTCATGCGGCACCCGGGTCTCGAACTGCTGAACTACTGACCTTCCACAG